>NW_019648584.1:0-2711 GCF_002806865.2 Cucurbita pepo subsp. pepo
TGAAAGACTCTTCTCAAGAAAGATTTGCTGTGAGAGTCACCTTGCATGGGACTGATTGAACTCGGTAATGAGGAAGTCAAGAGATGAATGAGACTGAACAAACCCCTATGACCTTTTTACAGTGAAAGAAAGAAGGGAGAGGAAAGAGACTGAACCTAGCCTTTCTTTACACTGTTCGTCAAGGGATATTAAATGAAGACGCTGCTGCTTTGAAAGACTCAAGGAAAGAGTTGTAGAAGGATGAATGATGTAACTCCTTTTCCTTTACTATAAGAAGAATCAGGCTATTGTATTGGCTGCATCTTCCGTACAGTCTCGTCGAGCTACTTACTTCCCCTGAACCAGAAACAAACCTTTACAGAACCCGAATAAAAGAAAAGGAAAGAGAAGCGACCCATATGACCTTCCCTGATTTCAGGGGTTTACAGTGAAAGAATGAATTGATTGAAGACAAGATGAGACTGAACGAACCAATATTCCATTGCCTGTCCCTGATTGAACTACTGAACCGATATTCCCTATTTTGTCTTTCATGGAATTCTTTGACTCTCTGGTAAACCCGAAAGAGAAATTCTCCCGAGCTACTGTCCCTGGTTGAACTACTACTGAATGAACCTTCTTTACTCTGTCTTCCACTCGGTAAATAGACTAATTAATTTACCCTCCTCTCCCGGAACTCTAAACAAAGACTAAACTCTCGATTCATTCTCCGTAACCTATTGATGGATTCTTTCTCCTGATGGATTCTTTCCCTCTGTAAATAGGTGTTTTCCTCTTCTGTCCTGTCCTTTGTCTCGTCGAGCTACTTACTCTTGAACCTTCCTGACGAGAATGAAAGAAGGGAGACTCAATTCCTTGCAGCGACTGAACCAGAACCTGATTGAACTGATCTTTCTCCTGAAACGTAAAGGGAAGACGTCAGATGAATGAGAGTGAACTTGTTCCTATTCTTGATTTTCAAAAGATGAATGAGAATACTTACTTAACCGATATGACCTTCAAAGACTCTTTGACTCCCCTGTAACCTCGGGTTGAACTATTTGACGGTCTCTGATCTTTCTGCTTATGAATCAAGTAAAGACTTAACATTAATGAGAAAGAACTCCATTGCCTATCGGGAGAGTGGCTTCGTTCAATCACCTCTCGGTCTCAGAATTCCTTCCATTGCCTGAACCTCTACAACTATCTATCTATCAGTCTGCTTCACTGAATCACTTGTCCCTGATTGAAGAACTCTTTCACACTCGGTCTCGCTATTTGAGGAACCTTTCTTTACAGTCTCTCATAGTGTTTAGAATCAAGAGAACTTAACTGCTCCGGAACCAGCCCCTGCCCCTATTCTTTATGGCAAACCCCTAATACTAATAAAGGAAAAGAGAATTTCTTGCTTGAAGAATCCAATGAAAGATTCATTCACCTTCCTCTATCTTCGTCTTAGCTCCTGGACTAGATATTACTTCTTCACTTTCTTTAACTGTAAACTGCTGAACCTCCTCTGTTGGTCTCGCAGCTTCGCTTATTCGCCTCGTAAACTCGGTCTCACAGCCTTCGCTCCTCTCCCTATCGGTCGAGCTGCCTTCGCTCCTTCACCTCCTCTGTTGGTTGAACAGCTTCGCTTATTCGCCTCGTAAACTCGGTCTCACAGCCTTCGCTCCTGTCCTTTCCAGTCGAGCTTCTTCGCTCCTTAGCAGCTTTGGAATGAAAGCCGAAACCGACACGACACCCTCTCCCTTTGTTCTCACTCTTTCACTCCTCTACCTTGACTTACCTTTACTTACTGTCTCGCTCTTTCACTCCTTCCCCTGAACAGTAAGAAGAAAGATGAATGAGACAATTGAACAAGATAAAGCTATTTGATTGAAGAACCTTTACTGGAGAGTCCTAGAATGAAATACGGAACCTGATTGAACAAGGTAAATAAATAGGTGTTTTCATCTTCCGTCCTGGCCTGGACTTGACTTACGGTCGAGAATCAAAGATTTCCTGAACCTGATTGAACAAGGTAAAAGACAAAAGGAAAGATTGAGTAAGATGCGCAGAAGAAGAAAATGAAGAAAGATCAGCTCCGGAACCACCTATTTATTCGAGAACGAGGTAAAACATATTCTTTCTCCTTCACCTTCAAACACTCTTTGACTCCCCCTCCTGCCTGGAAGAATGAGATTGAACCCCGTAACCTATCCATTCTACTAATAGCTTTTACAGTTCAAGAAGAAAGCCGAAAGGAAGATGAATGTAAACTGAACTTCACTCTGGCTCCTGAACAGTAAGTAAAGAGGAAAGAAGCATGATCCCTCACTCCGCTCCCTCTCGGTCTCATTTCTTTTCTTCTCCTTAACTCCGTAAGGATTAATGATGAATCACTCCTGCTTCACCTTTACTGTGTTTGAAAGACTGAAGCAAGAGAAGACAAGATTCATTATCGTTTCCTCCTTTTCCTCTATGACCTTCCCGGAACCAAAGATGATATTCCCTATTTTTTNCGTAACCTATCCATTCTACTAATAGCTTTTACAGTTCAAGAAGAAAGCCGAAAGGAAGATGAATGTAAACTGAACTTCACTCTGGCTCCTGAACAGTAAGTAAAGAGGAAAGAAGCATGATCCCTCACTCCGCTCCCTCTCGGTCTCATTTCTTTTCTTCTCCTTAACTCCGTAAGGATTAATGATGAATCACTCCTGCTTCACCTTTACTGTGTTTGAAAGACTGAA
>NW_019648585.1:0-2707 GCF_002806865.2 Cucurbita pepo subsp. pepo
GACAACTGAAGGTGCAGAAGGGCATGTGAGTTCTTGAACAATTTTTATTTGTTTCCAAACAATTTATGGAACAGCATGGAGGTTTAAATGATCTTTTAGACCGGTCTAAAACCACTGGCTACAGCTCAAGCCCACCGCTAGCAGATATTATCCTCTTTGGGCTTTCCCTTCTAGGTTTCCCCACAAGGTTTTAAAACACGTTTGCTATGGAGAGGTTTCTACCCCCTTATAAAGAATGTTTCGTTCTCCTCCCCAACCGATGTGGGATCTCACAATCCACTCCCTTCGAGGCCTAGCGTCCTTGCTGGCACTCGTTCCCTTCTCCAGTCGATGTGGGAACCCCAATCCACCCCCTTTGGGACTCAATGTCCATGTTGACACACTGTCTCATGTCAACCCCCCTTCGAGGCTCAACCTCCTCGCTGACACATTGCCCGGTGTCTGGCTTTGATGTCATTTGTAACAACACAAACCCACTACTAGCATATATTGTCCTCTTTGGGCTTTTCCTTTCGGGCTTCTCTTTAAGGTTTTTAAAAACGCATCTGCTAGGGAGAGGTTTCCACACCCTTATAAAGAATGTTTCGTTCCCCACTCCAACCGATATGGAACCATCTATGACCCTAAAACATGAAACTAAGATGCAAGGTGCCTAGTAACTAATCTAAACATTCCCTACAAATCAAAAGGAAAAACAAAGATGTGACCAAGATCATTTGATTTGCATGATTTGCAGAGAGCTGTATAACATATACGTAGAACAGTGAACATCATACACATACCTTTAAAATGGGGCCAATTCTGAAACTGCCCATTAGATGTTCCTTGGAAGCCAAACAGAGAAGAGGAATCAGAGCAAAGGGTATCTGAATTGACTGAAGGACATTGAGCCATTCATTAAGAACATCGACCATCGAATCAGAAGTTTCGAACGCGAGAGCGACAATCATAGTTGGCACAATCGCAAAGCTTCGAGTTATCAAAGCTCTTAGCCATTTTTTCAACTTCAAGTTCAGGAAGCCACCCATGATAAACTGTCCTGCATAGGTACCAGTGATGGTGCTACTTTGGCCAGCAGCTAACAAACCAATAGCCCAGATATACAAAATGGGGAAGAGCCCTCCACCATATTTATCTTGAAGATATTGCCCTGCATTTACAAGACCAATGCTACTAGCTATGTCGGTGCCATAGAAAGCTTTAGCAAACACAGTTGTAACAAACAAGTTGATGATGAAGGACACAAAAAGAGCAAGAGTGGACTCAATGGAATAGTATCTAAGAGCTTCTCGAACCCGCCCTTTCTTGCTCGGATTGACGTCTCGTGACTGCACGAGAGCGGAGTGAAGAAACACGTTATGAGGCATAATGATACACCCCACAACAGCTACTGCCTGTTTAATTGTCTTGGAGCTAAGTTTTGGAATCAAAATACCTGTAAAGAACATCCATTGTTGGCCATTGTGTAAGTGGCTAACACAATATTGACCAGAAAACTTACATACCAAACATAATGAAAGACCAAGAACAAAAATAGAACCTCACCCAATAGAAGCTCCTTCCCATCTGGCTTAGTTTCACCAAAAATCCAAGCAAATGAGAGTGCCATGGTAGCAATAAGAACAGCAAACACAGCCTCAAGTTTCCTCACACCATAATTCTCAAGAAACAGGAAGATAAAACTGACAAGAATCCACAAAAAAACACATTCAATTAAGGAAACACATAATCATACACAACAAACTCAATTTGAATCAAAATTACCAATCAAAAGCAGTGATTATAACTCCAGCCCAAAGCGGCAAAGCCCCATTACTCAGAATCTTAATAGCAATAGCACTCCCAATAACTTCCTGTATATCAGCCCCAATGAGGGCTAACTCTGCCATGACCCACAGCAAAATTCTCGCCCAAGATGGGTACTCTTCTCTACAAAGCTCGGCCAAGTGCTTGCCAGTGGCAACACCAAGCCTGGCCGAGAGCAACTGGATCAAAAGCCCCATGGCTGTAGCCCACAACAGAAGCCACAACAAAGAATACCCAGCTATAGCACCAGCCTGAAGATTGGACTCCAAATTCCCAGGGTCTAAAAACGCTATACTCATCAAAAACCCAGGCCCCGTGAACAGCCAGAGCTTCCTCCATGAAAACGGCGGCAAACCCACATCCAAATCGGACTCCGCTTCGTCGATCCCAACAACCACAACCTTCTCCGTTAAATTGTAAGCAGTTTCTTCATCTTCCTCCTCCAACAACGGCTGCCGCCGCTGATCATCGGGATGCATACTTGGATAATTAACCGAAATATTGAGTGGATTACAGAGCTTTCGCTTCTCGAACCTGGGTTTTGAGTATTTTTGCCCAAAATTCCCCTCCCAAAAAGCTTTATCGAAGATAAAGAAAGAAACCGTCAGTAGCTAGCGTACTCAAACTTTCTTTTCCACCAATCCTTTTCAGAATTTCAAGACCCAATTAACCAAAGAAGAAGAAAGAACACCAAATTAATCNATTTATCGAAGATAAAGAAAGAAACCGTCAGTAGCTAGCGTACTCAAACTTTCTTTTCCACCAATCCTTTGCAGAATTTCAAGACCCAATTAACCAAAGAAAAAGAAAGAACACCAAAATTAATCTTGACTGATTCACAGAAAGGATGAAAAATTTCACAGTCCCCAACAAAGGGGTTCCAATCAAACTCTCACCCTCC
>NW_019648586.1:0-2691 GCF_002806865.2 Cucurbita pepo subsp. pepo
CGTGCTCATTGATGACATCCTAGTGTACTCGAAAACAGACCTAGAACACCNATTGATGACATCCTAGTGTACTCGAAAACAGACCTAGAACACCAGAAACACCTATGAAAAGTCCTAACCACCCTAAGAGAGAACAAGTTGTATGCCAAGTTCTTAAAGTGCAAATGTTGGTTATGACAAGTCTCTTTCCTAAGACACGTGGTGTTAAAGGACGGAGTATCCTTAGATCTCACTAAAGTCAAAGCGGTCACAAAGTGAGAACGCCCAACTACGGTAACATCGGTACGGAGTTTCTTGGGACTAGCGGGATACTATTGAAGGTTCGTGTATGACTTTGCTAGAATAGCCTCGCCTTTGGCATAGTTAACGAGAGAAGGGGTACACATAGGTTGAAACCAATGTCATGGGCTCACATAGGTTGACTTGGATTTCAAAGGACAAAATCGAACTTTCATTAAGAATAGCTTCGAGACATCAACCTAAGCTAATCAGGTAAGTGGCCTTACTATCGGCATAGTTATATTTGATGTTGACACGTGCCTGTGGTTCTGCACGTGTCATATATACTGATATGTGTGAATTATTTGTGAATTGGTATGCTTATATTATGTTTATGTTATGTTATACTATGTGAATTGTATGATAATAATTGTGGTATGATGTGTTCAAGGATATGTTTGAGATAAGATACGAGAAGGATGTACAAAACGAAATGTAACGATAGGAGTAAGATACGTTCATGAAACGTTAAGGTTAGGTTATATACTGGAGTGCTATGGATAGGAGAGATTGATGAAAGATGGTTAGGATATGGGTAGAAAGAGATAAGTTTGTGATAGATTGATAGAACGATAACGTTAGGATACGTTCCTGTGATGATATGAAACGATATGACTGTGATAGGTATAAGAACGTTAAGGCTATGATAAGTTAGGGAACTATATGACAACGAAGTGTTTATGACATGACATGTTTATGATACGATATATTGTGATGTGATGTGTTATGTTTAGATTGTTCTGTGTGACCATTGAGGTAATTGTTACATGATATCATGATAAATGAAATGAAATGTAACCCATTAGGATTATGTATGATACGAAGAGTGAAAAACGGGAAATGACATGTTAAGCATGAAAGATGATAGCGGGGTTATATTCATTAATGATAAAAGTAGAAATATTGGGGACCTCATGCATTATGTGTGCTCATGCATTTGGGGGATACCCCTATTTCATCACGAGGGTAGGAACGCGTACATCCAATGGCAGGACAACGATCGTTATGGTTTGCATAGCACTGCCGTGATGGTTACTAGTTCTAACGGGTGTCCGGCCTAAGGAGCTCTCAGAATATGCTCGCTTGACAAGGAAAGTGGCCCAGCGGTGTGCGAACTGACTGGTTAGCCAAACTCGCATGTATGGGCTGTGTGTAGAGTATATGGTATACGTCCAAATTACCCATTAGGACAGCACCGTAGGAAAATAGATCGAATGAATAGGTCCCGTCATTGCATTCAACCTCCAATAGTGGGGTCACTTATGGAGTATTTCTTTAAATACTCAAGCCATGTGCTATACATTTTTCAGGTTAAGGTAAGGCATTCCTGTACGGCTGACGACGACATCGCAACTCGAGATCATGACACATGCATAGTAGAAATTAAGTAGAAAATTTTGTGTCGTTACAAATGGTATCAGAGCCAGACACCAGACGATGTGCCAGCCTTATCGCTGTTCTCTAAAGGGGGGTAGACACGAGGCAGTGTGCCAGTAAGGACGCTGGGCCCCGAAGGGGGGTGGATTTGGGGGCGGTCCCACATCGATTGGAGAAAGGAACGAGTGCCAGCGAGGACGTTGGGCCCCAAAGGGGGGTGGATTGTGATGTCCCAAAGAGGACAATATCTGCTAGCGGTGGATCTGGGCCGTTACATCTAGTCTCAGACAAATTGGATGTGTAGTACTTCCCTACACATGACTCACACGTGCGAGTGTGAATCCCCAGGGTGCTCGCACACCCCCTGGACCCTCTAGTCAAGCTAATCTGTAAAGACGTCCGGAGGTCAGCGGAACCCCATAGTGTCACACGCCTCATGAACACCATCATCTGTGTAATAGCCAAAATAATAATAATAATAATAATATTATTATTATTATTAAAATAATAATAATAATTCATAATTAAATAACTAAAAAGGATTACTTAAAAATAAAAATAAAAATAAAATTTACCTACCTCTCTCCACCCACCTATAGTACCAACCCCATCCTCTTTCCTCAACCCCAATAAAAATAAAAATGTCAGATTTGGGAAAAACCCACCTCTCTCCACTCACTTATCGTACCAACCCCATCCTCTTTCCTCAACCCCAATAAAAATAAAAATGTCAGATTTGGGAAAAAGTAAAATGGTGTTTCAACAAAGATATGATGGGTCTGCTATTGCGGTAAAATCCTATCCTACCTCTCTCCACCCATACCAACCCCATCCTCTTTCCTCAACCCCAATAAAAATAAAAATGTCAGATTTGGGAAAAACCCACCTCTCTCCACTCACTTATTGTACCAACCCCATCCTCTTTCCTCAACCCCAATAAAAATAAAAATGTCAGATTTGGGAAAAAGTAAAATGGTGTTTCAACAAGGATACCATGGGTCTGCTATTGCTGTAAAATCCTATCTCAGATTTCCT
>NW_019648587.1:0-2691 GCF_002806865.2 Cucurbita pepo subsp. pepo
CACCTACTACTTCGTCGAACCTTCGCCTTCTATTCCTTCTCCAGATTCGCCCATAATTCTAATCTTATCCCACCTGATACATCAATTCCTCTCCGACGTTCTACTCGTACCAAACAACCTCTAGCTTGTTATAACGATAATGAGATGTCTTCTGGAGCCAATCATTTAACCTCTAGCTCAAGTCCCTACATTGGCACCAGGTACCCCCTTCATGATTACCTTTCATTCTCTCGTTTTTCACCTACTCAACCTGCTTTTCTAGCTCTTATTACAGCCCAGACAGAACCTAAAACCTATGATGAGGCAGTTGGCGACCCATTACGGCAGCAGGCTATGAATGATGAAATTGCAGCTTTGGAACGTAATCGTTCTTGGTCTCTCGTTCCTCTACCACCTGGCCATGAAGCTATTGGCTGTCATTGGGTGTACAAGATTAAACACAACTTTGATAGTTCTACTGAACGTTATAAAGCTCGACTGGTAGCAAAGGGATACACTCAGGTTGAAGGTGTTGATTACAAAGAGAAGCTTTCTCCTACAACGAAACTTACTACACCTCGTTGCTTACTCACTATTGCTGCTGCTCGAAAATGGTTCACTCATCAGTTGGATGTTCAAAATGTCTTTCTCCATTATAATCTAGACGAGGAAGTCTATATGTCTTTACCATCAGGTATTCGCCGACAGGGGGAGAATACAGTATGTCGACTCCATAAATCTCTTTATTGTTTAAAAATGGCTTCTCCAATTGGTGCTCCATATTCTCTAACCAATACACAAAATGTAGGCTACACTCAGTCCAAAGCAGATTACTCTTTATTTATTAAGAGTAAAGGTACTTCTTTCACTGCAACTCTTATCTATGTTGATGATATTCTATTGACAGGCAATGATCTCAAAGAAATTCAACATCTCAAGACTAGTTTACTTGAGAAATTCCTTATCAAAGATTTAGGGAATTTGAAATATTTTCAAGGCATTGAATTTTCTAGGTCTAGAAAAGAAATTTTTATCTCCCAAAGGAAGTATGCTGTAGACACTTTTCAAGACACATGTCTTACAAGAGCACGTCCAAAAAGATTTCCTATGGAGAAAAATCTGAAACGTTCTCTAAGATAAGGAGAGAAATTGAATGATCCAAGTAAATACACACGGTTGATTGGCAGATTAATATATTTATCCGTTACTAGGCCTGACATAGTGTATTCAGTTCGTATGCTTAGTCAATTTATGCATGAACCAAGAAAATCACATTGGGAGGCTAAAGGAAAATGGCAAGTGACTATTTACTGAGTATGCTTAGTCAATTTATGCATAACCTCGATAGGAGGTCGTTTACTGAGTATTCTTAAAACACTCAAGCCTCGTGCTACTATATTTTTCACATAAAGGCAAGGCGCCCCTGTAAGACTGACGGAGGCTTCACAACCACGAGTTCGTGACACGTGCATAGGATAGTTTCGCATAATAATTTAATAGTATAGGTTAGTATATGTTGAGTAGTATTTTCATTTGACAATAGTATAGATTAGTATAGGTTCAATTGTATTTGCATTTGACAATAGTATAGATCAGTCTTGTCTGAGTTGTATTTGCAGCTAATAAACTGTAGGTTGATTTGTATTTGTATTTAATAAAGTTTAGGTTGAGTTGTATTTGCATTTAATAAAGCATAGGTTAGTATAGGTTCAGTTGTATTTATAATTATTAGATCATTTGTTAGTATAGGGCGTTTAATTCAATAATGTTTTTCATTTTTTCTTTGTATTTGTTTATTCCCGAGGTAATAAATGAGGCACGAAGTTAATGTTGAATTTATAATAAGGGTTCATTAAAGTAATTCCGCATTAACTATCGGGTTAAATCTGAAGTAACGGTCTTGGGTTAAATAGGAAAATTTAGGGTGGAAATCTCTCCTTAAAGATGCGTTTTAAACCCGTGAAGCAAACGATATTACATAACGTGCCAAAGTGGACAAAACGGACAATATTGACTAGCTATGAATTTGGATGTTTGAACATTGGACCACACCTTTTAAATTTTGATTTTGTTGTGATTCTCTCCTTCTTATTAATCATATCTATTTTTCTTATGGTCCAAAGGGAATAAAAATTGATAAACATCCTTAAAAAAACCCATTCATAACTCTGTCTTAAATCTTTCCTTTACAAGGGTAATTAAGGAGAAAATATAGAAAATGCAACCGTCTAGTTTGTGTTTAAGCAACTTTGTTTTTTGATGTCCACCAAAAGTAGAAAATGAAAAAGAATCCATATTTATAACTATGCAACAAATATGGATATCCAACCTCAAAACATTCATAGGAATTCATTTTTAGAGTGGACATCAACCTTAAATTAGCTTCTCAAACAGCTTTAACAGGATGTTCAAAACAGGTATTTATTTTTATTTTTCTTTTTCTTTTGCTATATAATGAACCAAAATCCAAATAATTAAACATCAACAAAACAAATTTGAGCATTTTAATAAAATGAAGACTCTAACAAGCTTCCGCATTACCTTATTGTTTGCTTTGGAATCAAGCATTATTATCAACACATGTTTTGCAGGTTCCAATGGACAAGCTGTGGAAGATTGGCATTTACCAGAAGGCAAATGGCAAGTGACTATTTACAATTAACAAACAATCTCAGTTTTAAATGCTCATTGCAAGTCAAAAGACGACGATTT
>NW_019648588.1:0-2690 GCF_002806865.2 Cucurbita pepo subsp. pepo
TAGTAGCGACTTTGAGTATGTGAAAATTTAGGGTCGTTACAAGTTCTCTATAAGGTAGATGTGGTAGTTGCTTCCTGTTAAAAGGTTGAATGTAGTTTTGTGAATTATAGGATGACAAAGTTGATTGTCCAATCTATAGGTTGAGGAAAGTGGATTCTAAATTTGGAAGGGTGTTTATATTTAGCCTTACATATAGGGTTATACGTTTGGACATTCTATTTTGTAGGGTGATTATATATGCCTTGTAACTGGCTACTGAAAGTGGAGACAAGTAAGTGATGTTTATTTAATTTTACAACCTTTTGGAGTTTGCTTCTTTTATAGCTTTCAATGCAGTATTTATTTTTAGATTGAATAAAAAATATGCAACCTTTATAACACTGCCTTTCAATTTTCCCTCTAAAAAAAGTATAACTAATTGAAGAACAAAAGTTAGAACATTTTATGGAAGGTCGATATGGATTGAGTTGATAACCTAGTTTTCCTGATGTAGTGAAAGGGATATACGGATGAGAAGAAAACTGAAGTCTAATCCTATGCCTTGTTTTCTTTTGTTGAGCCGGTCTGAATTGATAGAAAATGTCAGAAAAACATACTTTCTTGAGATAGCAAGTTCGTAACTGTGATTATTTTTTCCTTCCAAATCTATGTCGGATTGTCAATTTTTTTTTTTTTTTTTTTTTTTNGTTTATCTAGTAAGGACCGAGCTGACAAGATGACTCTAAAAGACAGGTAAATTTTTCACGAAACAAAACAAAAGAATTTAAAACAATATATTTACATTATATCAAAATAAAGTTTATACATAAGTATTTAAAACACAACGTACTAGATAGAACACAAAATAAGAAACGAACACAAAACATTTTAAGACAAAAGGGTTGAGGACGACGGGTGAGGTTAGTCTATAGCGCCTTCTCTTGAGTCTGCTTCCGACCTCGACTAGCTTCTTATTTCTTGAAAAAAAAAATAGAGAATAAGGAATGAGTACAAAAACTCAGTAAGTAGCCTACTTGTAGGCTCTTAATCGTGTCCTTGATATGCTAGGGTACCACACTCTTTCTTTGTTCTTGTCTTGTTCTTGTTGTAAGTACTTAGGCCCTCTAGTTCTTGTTCTTGACTTGGGGTTCTTATCGTGATATGTCTTAAGGACCTTGGTCCCTGGATTCTGAAACCTTGGTTATCCTTTAAGGGCATTAGTACCATGGTTCTTCGTTCTTGTCCTTAGAACAAGGATCTTAATCCATGTTCTAGACCTTGGTCTTTCTCTTGTTCTTGGTACTTTCTTGGTTTTTGTTCTGTTCTGGTTCGTTCTCCAAGACACTCCCCCTAGGATTTATGGCACTAGCCATGCACTTGACAATCCTGTGTCCAAGGTTTCATGCGTTCCAAGTGACACAGTCTTAACCCGCATCTTAGGGCTTGCCCTTCGATACGGTCTGCTAACCTATGCCCAAGGCTTCATGCGTAAAAAGCAGGATAGTCTGAAAACCTACATCCAAAGCTTCTTACGTTCCAAGCAATGTAGTCTAATCTTGCATCAAGGACTTGATCTAAACAGTTTTAATACCTACGCTCAAGGCTTCATGCATTCCAAGCAGCGTAGTCTAAGTCATGAGCATGTTCTACCATGGGAGGTCTTAGGAGGTTCTTGATTCTTGGCTAGGATAACTTACTCTCTTCTTGTTCCTCCGTGGCCCTAGACTACTCCCCATGATAGACCATAAAGGTCACGTGCTCGGTGCATACATGAACATGGCATCCTGCAAATCTTTTGGGTACTCATAACTTGGTGCAGGACATCTATTCTAGGTGAGGAAAACTTGAGGCCAAACATGACATCCTACAAACGAAACATGATGTAGGGCATCCCACCTAAAAGGGGAATTCTTGGGCCTTAGAAAGTACCACTTGGTGGGAGGTCATGGGTCACTTTGGACATGATTAGAGTATTATCTAGCATTCTTGAGTTTTTGTTTCTGAGGGTCTTGGTCCCTTATCCTTGAGTGGTACCTAACATTCTTCTTAATTGGATAGTTGTAAAGTGACCCATGACCTCCCACCGCGGTAGGAGGTCATGGGTCACTTTGGCCATGATTAGAGTATTATCTAGCATTCTTGAGTTTTTGTTTCTGAGGACCTTGGTCCCTTATCCTTGAGTGGTACCTAACATTCTTCTTAATTGGGTTGTCGTAAAGCTTGTGTGGTGTTGTTCTTGGTTCTCAATCTTGTAAGTTTCTAAGGTCTATAATTCCTTGAGGCATAAGTTGTAATTTTCATTTGTAACCATATGAACCCATCTTAGCGCAAGTTGTTCTAGAAGATCATAGATTCCTAGGGAGTTCTTTAGAGGGTTCTAGAAGAGTCTTGATCCTTATGGTGTTTCCCTGTGTTTCTAGGGTCCTAACTTGGTTTAGGTTCCAAACTTACTCCAATCAACTTGAAACCTCAAACATATGTTTATGTTCTTCATAATAGACCTTATAAGAAGTAGCAAATCATTTGGAGCACATATAGACCTTAAATTTTCATAAGTAGTTCTAAGGGCATTTTGGTCATTTTACCCCTAATTCTTGGTTTTGCTACTTAACGAGTTCCAATGGATTTAAAACTTCACCACATCATCAGAAATCATAAAATAAGATCTAATATAGAGTTTGGAGGTTATCTAGTCCATGAACCATAGGTAG
>NW_019648589.1:0-2687 GCF_002806865.2 Cucurbita pepo subsp. pepo
TTTCGCTCATTTCTTTTTATCCCATGTTTTTAAATATCATGTAGGTTCGGAAAGATTAGATATGCTTGATATATATATATATATTTTAATATGAATTTTAGTTTGTTGACAAAAGTCCGTGTCATGTATGTATTTGTAGCCCATACAAATTATCACCATGCTCACATTGTCAAACTCGTGATTCAAAATTAGAAGACAAAACCATGGCTATAGTAAAATTTTTGCTAACTTTCTCATTTAATTTTTTTTTCTAGTTTTGTAGTAGAGACATGGTGTTTCACAATTATTTTGTATTTCTTATATATATATATATATATATATATATATATATATATATATATATTTTGACAATAATGTTTCCATAATTTTAGAGTACTATCTTTTGAACTAAAAATTAATTCAAGTTTTGTTTTCTAAAATTTTTAAGCACTTTTTCCGTTCTCATTTTTGAAGATTTCTATCTATAAAAATAAAATTATGCAAGAACCTCTGGAACTTGTTTTTGTAATATGGATTTTAATAGAGGGACTTGAAATTGTTGGAAGTGATTAATTTTTTGATCTTGTGTATGAAACTTCTTATGTTCACAATTGCAATCAAACTTGAGAATTGCAAATTATAGAACAATGGGTTGCCCTCCAAGGAAAGATAAGTTTATAATTTTATTGATAATTTCATATTTTTTTGCAAAGAAAGGAATCAAAGTTGAACCAAAATTAAGGGTCACAACAAAAAATTATGTTTGCGAGTTGGAATGCATACTCCATGTTAAATCTTCTTCTAGAGCATAACTGTATGTATTTATCATTTTCAGCGTTGCTGTTCTTTGGGCAGACTTCATTACAAGTTAATGGAAGTGAAGTTCCCTCCTTCACCTCAGTATCTGCATCAATCATATTAAACAAAAAGTTAGAGCCTCGTAAAACTAAAAGAGAGAAAGAGAGGGTGTAGGGGAGCAATTGGGGATAATAGAGAGGGTACGAGAGAAAACTAAAAGCGAAAGCATGACCATTGTAGTGACAGAAATCAAGAGAAACTTCTGCATCTTCATCCTTAACTTCGAAAACTATATGTTTAATTTACTTCGACCTTGTAATTTTAGCTTTTGAAAATAGCTTTTTTCTTCTCTCCTCTAACCTCTCTATCCCTTTCTCCAACTATCTCTCTTCAACTAACTGGTTATGCCATAATATTATGGTCGTTAGAAAAACAAGGAGAAAAATAAGAAATGTCACGTTTAAGAAAAAATTAAAAGAGTAATTTACGTGGAAAAATGTATTAAATTTGTTAAGATATATTAAATCTTTCTTCTCTCATACTAATTTCATTGTTAGGAGATCACATCCAATCATTCTAAGTAACAATAAGTTAAAGATTAGCCAATAATTTGAACATGATAGAGAATAAAAGTAAAGATTCAATTAATAGAATTAAAAACGGAAACTAAATACAGAGATAAGAGTAGATACATATAGAAGTTTGAGAAAATTGTCTTTAGCTAGTTGCGATTATGGTAATGATGGTCATGAAAGTTACAACCTTTCAATTAACCACAAGTTACTATAAGGTTTATTTTCAAGGTTATAAATAGTCATTAATGTTGTTACTTTATGATGAAGATTTTTTGATATTATAATGAAATTGGTATATTATACTAAGCCATGAATTTGTTCCTTTTATATTTGCATGCTAAAGTCATTCAAATAGTCTTGATCAAGCTATCTTGTAACGGTTAGAAGAAAAAAAAAAAAAACAAAAGTCAGAAAACAACACTCAGTCGTACAGAGGTGTCTTGCCTTTACCTGAAATAGAAGTAGCATCGAGCTTGAGTATAAGTGACCCCACTGTTGCGATCAGGGGATGCAATCGCATGCAACTCATGATTAGGAACCTATCCTTAAAACCATCATATAGGTAGCCTCCTGTTAGGACAAAATTAGATGTGTAGTACTTCTCTACAGACGATTGCGAGCATGAATGATATTCACGATTATGTAATATGATGTCATTATATGATGATGCATGATAACAAGACAATGTAAGATGCTTGATGATGACATGACTTAATATGATGTTATTCCATAGTAAGATGATGTGCATATATTAAATGACATGATACAATATGACGACGCGTGAGACACAATCATAATTGATGTTAATGTCGAGGAAAGTATGAAAGCCAACGCATGCACGTTGCCCAATGTGATGTGTATATGGTTGTGTTCTAAGGATTATTTAAAGATGAAAAACTATAGGGACCTCATGCATTTTGTGTGTTTATATACATCGGGTTATTTCTCCAGACGTACGACTACGGACAACTAGCTCGACTATGATGGGTTCAAGGGAGTGCGACACACTTGTGGATTCACGCTTACAAGTGCGGGTCGTGTGTGGGGAAGTACTACATATCCAATTTTGTCCGGACTGAGGCCACCCATACGATGGTTTTAACGTTAGATCCCTAATCATGAGTTGCATGTGGTTGCACTCCCGAAGCTAATAATGGGGTCACTTACTGAGTATTTCTTAAAGTACTCAACCCATGTGCTACATATTTTTTTAGGTATAGACAAGACACCCCTAAAAGGCGGAGTGCGGTTTTCTAACTTTTTTTTTTTTTTTATTCGTTATAAGATAGGTTTGTCAAGACTACTTGGAAATCTAAACATAAGAAATGCAAAGGA
>NW_019648590.1:0-2683 GCF_002806865.2 Cucurbita pepo subsp. pepo
TATATATATATATATATATATATATATATATAAATATGTTTTCCCGTGATGTTCATAATTTTGAAGTATTAATAGAATTGCTATTTTGTGCTTTTTTGCAATAAAATTATATATTACAAACTATATGTTTTTTTTTATTTAATATTTTATGATGTTTAAAAACATAAAACAAGACTATATAAGTGTCATGTAAATTGATCAAAATATATTTAAAAAGCTAGGCTATTACTCAGTCGGTTATGTCGCGTTATCAATTAATATAATACTCGGTTTAACACTATAAAATAAAATGAAATTTATCTAGTTTAAGTTCATCATGTTTAGCTGTTTTTTATTTTTGTTTCAATTTTAATAATATTTTATAGTTTTTTTTATTTTTTTTAGTTTAAGGGAATGTGAAACTTTTTAAAGTATAATATGGATGAATATTTTTATTAATTTAGACTTATTTTATTCATACATTAATAGTGTGACAAAATTAAGCATGCTCTAGATGTTTCAATAGCCTAAAGTTTATATATCATGCTCAAATGATAATTCAAATAAAAATTATCACACAAACACATATATATTAGATATGTAAATTGGTTTTAGCAAATAATTGGGTATATAATTAGCTATAGTTTAATTTAATTTAAATACTTTTAAGTGAATGATTTAAATATGTGACCTTTTAATTTAATAATATATTTCGATTAAAAAAACCAACATTTATTTATAACAAAAAACACAATTTTTTTAAATACTTTTCCGTTTATAAAATACTTTTTTTTTTACAGTATCCTTTGCGTATTTATTGGTTGTTTCTAAAAATTAAAAAAAAAAAATTAAAAACACACTTAATATATATATATATATATATATATTTATCAAAATATTTATGAACTTTATAAAATTAATATTAAAAAGTTTGGAGTTCAAATATAAAGTATATATAAAATGTTGATCGACAGTTTTCATCCATATATTGACGATAATATATTTTTTAGAAAATTTATAAAAATAAAATGCGTTAACTATTTTTAAATTTTATAGATATTTTTTATACATAATATTAAATAATTTTTATAATTTTTTAAAAAATAAAGGGTTGAAGAGTATTTTTGAAATATAATATTTTCTCTTATATATATATATATATATATATTTAATTAATTATTGAAATTTTTAAAAATTTAGATGTATTTTTAAAATAAACTATAAAATTTATGAATATCTTATTAATTTAGTTTTTTTTAATTATTTTTTATCTAAAATACTTTCAAAGTCAATTTTGTTTTATTATTATTATTATTTTTTTTTTCCTCCTCTTCTCCTTCCCCGTAGGGTTGCAGCAGATAAACGCCATCACTCCACGCGCAGCTGTCTCTATAAACTCACAACATACAAAACCTCTAAGTTCTTTTTCACTTCATTTTTTCACTCTCGTTTCCTTTATCTGTTCCTCCTCCTCCTCTCCTCTCTCTCTCTCTCTCTGCAACAATGGGTGCGTCACTTCCACCCAAGGAGGCCAACCTCTTCAAGCTCATTGTCGTAAGTTTATCGATTGCTTTCTATGTGTTTCATCGTCACTTTACTCATAGTTCGATCGAACTGAAATAGTTCTATCCCTTTTTCTTTTTCCTTTTTTTTTCTTTTTCTCAGGACATAAACCCTAGATTTTTCATTTTACTGAACTTCATACTGGTTTTGTGTGTTATTTCATTGAGAAACGTGGGGAATGAAGGGAATTTTATACCTGTTTGATAACGTTCTTATTTCATTGGAACTAGTTAATAAGTAAGCTAGTTTTTATTACAATTGGGTCGTGTGCTACTTCACTGGTTACTTTTATAACGTGATTTCGTCATTTTGTAGTTGATATGATGTTCATTTGCTATGTTATTGATCAATGTTTGAGGGGTTGGTTGTGCTTTTTATTACCTTTGTTGTAGAAATCGTACGAAACAAAACAGTACAAGAAGGGCCTGAAAGCAGCTGATCAAATATTGAAAAAGTTTCCCGAACATGGAGGTACTGCCAACTCATGGTTAATGATTATTCAATTTGAATTTGTATGCAGCATCAGGGCCAAATGGGACGAACACTATTTGTTATTTACTATTTACTATTGTTTCCTTTTTTACTATCTGGAGTGATTCTTATTCCCTCTTGGTACCAGAAACTCTATCCATGAAGGGTTTAACGTTAAATTGCATGGATCGTAAGGCTGAAGCTTATGATCTTGTTCGATTAGGATTAAAGGTTTGTGTGTTTTTCATTGTATTCGAGATACATTGTTTCACAATAGCCGATTTATATCATAGTTCCTGGTCATCTAAGTTCTTGGTTTGATGCAGAATGACCTCAAAAGTCATGTTTGCTGGCATGTTTATGGTCTCTTATATCGTTCGGACAGAGAATACAGGGAGGCAATAAAATGTTACCGGAATGCACTGAAAATAGATCCCGACAATATTGAAATTTTACGCGATCTGTCACTTCTACAGGTTCGAACTCTATCTCGTCTTTTAAACTGTAGATTTCTGCATTATAATTTTGCAACACTGAAATTTCGTTTGTTATGTCTGAATCTCAATAATATTATTTGTTTTTTTCGGTAAACGTTCAGATGATAATTTGAGCTATTAACAACTATAATTTTACCAGAGCTTCTGTTTGACAATGAGAAACTATACATTGA
>NW_019648591.1:0-2678 GCF_002806865.2 Cucurbita pepo subsp. pepo
TTTAAAAATACTCAAGAATAAGATTGAAAATAAATTGTCTATTTGAATATTGAATTGTATTATATTCATATTGGGAAATGTTCATAAATGAGAGAGTTCGAGACAAAATTGAAGAGAAAAGTGATTTAAGAGTATTTTTTAATTTTTTTTCTTTTTAAAATTATGAGTATTAACGAAACATTTGAAAGTTGAATTGTATTTTCAAACAAGATATTAACGGTTTCATCTCACTAACAATAAACTTATTTATTTATTTATTTGAAAAGTAAAAGATATATTTCAAGATTTTTTTTTTTTTTGGATGAATATTGATGAAACCATTCGAGGTTCTAAGGATATTTTGTTTAAACATTAAAATTTATTATTATTAAGATCATGGACATCATGGACAACTTGTTGTTGTGGTGTAGTGGTTATCATATTAGTCTTACACACTAAAGGTCCCTAGTTCAATCCTGTGCAACAACATGCTTCTTTGTTTGCAATAGTGTAGTTTTTGCATGACCTCATTAGTAACTTGGGAGAACAACATGCTTCTTTGTTTGCAATGGTGTAGTTTTTGCATGACCTCATTAGTAACTTGGGAGAACTACTCTTCGAATGGTTCGCTATACCAAAATCTATGACATTGATGCGGATGGGAAACATTTTTGTTCGCTTAGAGTAATTCTCACTATACAGAGTTCGCTTAAGAGTTTGACATGTTACTCCCTGTAGAAATTATTTAGAGCATTACAAACTAGTTTAAGAACCTTCTTGAAGATCTAGTTCATTAAATTATACAAGTTGTGGGCATTAATGAGTTAAAAGACCTCACAGTCACTCTTAACTACCACATTGAAACTTAAAGAAAATCTTTGAAACATTATCTTTCTTCAACTCCTATACTTGAGAGAACTTTCTTCAACTCCTATCTCTGGACTTTTGTTACCTTAATTTGTTCCTTATATTTAATAAATAACTACACGAGGCTTCCTGCATTCCCCGTGACATAGTCTTAATACTTGCATCCAAAGCTTCATGTGTTCGGTGCGATACAATTTACATACCTATATCCAAGGATTCACGGGTTCCTTGTGACATAGTTTAAGTACCTACACCTAGGTGTTCATACGTTCCTTGTGATATCTTAAAAATCTCAAACTCCAATCCATGTTTATCAATATTTATAAAACTTTGACCATGATCATAATATCTCATCCACAATGTGGCTAGATTGTAACTTTAAAAAATTTCAATTAGTGTTAGGCAGGGAGGTTTTCTACATCTTACGACTTCCTGAGCTNTATTAAGATCATGGACATCATGGACAACTTGTTGTTGTGGTGTAGTGGTTATCATATTAGTCTTACACACTAAAGGTCCCTAGTTCAATCCTGTGCAACAACATGCTTCTTTGTTTGCAATAGTGTAGTTTTTGCATGACCTCATTAGTAACTTGGGAGAACAACATGCTTCTTTGTTTGCAATGGTGTAGTTTTTGCATGACCTCATTAGTAACTTGGGAGAACTACTCTTCGAATGGTTCGCTATACCAAAATCTATGACATTGATGCGGATGGGAAACATTTTTGTTCGCTTAGAGTAATTCTCACTATACAGAGTTCGCTTAAGAGTTTGACATGTTACTCCCTGTAGAAATTATTTAGAGCATTACAAACTAGTTTAAGAACCTTCTTGAAGATCTAGTTCATTAAATTATACAAGTTGTGGGCATTAATGAGTTAAAAGACCTCACAGTCACTCTTAACTACCACATTGAAACTTAAAGAAAATCTTTGAAACATTATCTTTCTTCAACTCCTATACTTGAGAGAACTTTCTTCAACTCCTATCTCTGGACTTTTGTTACCTTAATTTGTTCCTTATATTTAATAAATAACTACACGAGGCTTCCTGCATTCCCCGTGACATAGTCTTAATACTTGCATCCAAAGCTTCATGTGTTCGGTGCGATACAATTTACATACCTATATCCAAGGATTCACGGGTTCCTTGTGACATAGTTTAAGTACCTACACCTAGGTGTTCATACGTTCCTTGTGATATCTTAAAAATCTCAAACTCCAATCCATGTTTATCAATATTTATAAAACTTTGACCATGATCATAATATCTCATCCACAATGTGGCTAGATTGTAACTTTAAAAAATTTCAATTAGTGTTAGGCAGGGAGGTTTTCTACATCTTACGACTTCCTGAGCTTAGCTCACATTAAAGTCATTCATAAATCAGTTTAGGTATACAATGTTTCAACTTTTACTGTGTTAGCTTTTNTATTAGTCTTACACACTAAAGGTCCCTAGTTCAATCCTGTGCAACAACATGCTTCTTTGTTTGCAATAGTGTAGTTTTTGCATGACCTCATTAGTAACTTGGGAGAACAACATGCTNCTTTTTTCTTTTTTCTTTTCTTTTTTTTTTTTTTTTTTTTTTTTTTTTTTNTACTCTTCGAATGGTTCGCTATACCAAAATCTATGACATTGATGCGGATGGGAAACATTTTTGTTCGCTTAGAGTAATTCTCACTATACAGAGTTCGCTTAAGAGTTTGACATGTTACTCCCTGTAGAAATTATTTAGAGCATTACAAACTAGTTTAAGAACCTTCTTGAAGATCTAGTTCATTAAATNTTTCCTTTTGTAGTTCAAACTCCTTTTTCCTCACGAACCGGTT
>NW_019648592.1:0-2677 GCF_002806865.2 Cucurbita pepo subsp. pepo
GCTTAAGACTTCAGTTCATAAATTTTCCTCATTCTACTTTGACCACGTTCTCGTTGAGTTGATTTTAGATTTTATGCTGGCTGAGTAATTGTGGAAATTTCATGTGCTATTATGCCAAGTTTGTTTCTTAGTATCTAATATTTTCCTTCTCTTATCTTGAATTAAAAGTAATGTGACGGGTGAGCATACAAGAATGGTCTTAAAGCCTTTGAACAATGATAAAAGTGAAGTTTTTTAATTTAGAAGTACTATTTCCGAGTATTGTTTGTTGCATTTGATTATATGTTATAAGCTCCTAGGATAAAAAAATTAATTATTTTTTTTAATTCATTAATTATAATTATTTTCACTATCCGCCTATAGTTGAACTCTCAGGCAATTTAGGGTAAATTATTTTCATTGATATAATCATTATAAGCAAGTCAATCCTTCTCGCGTTCTTGGTAAGTATAGTTGGGTCAAAAGTCTGTTTTACTCCTATAATTACATTTTTCACCTTAAGTTTCCCTAATATACAATTTTTTTTTTTACGATCCAATCATAACCTAAGTCCTTCTCAGACCCGTGAAAGGATTGAGCCCCATTTTTCAAGTCTCAAAAAAGTACTTAAGTGATCTACTCATCTAGTTACCGTATATGGGTAGGATAAAATTCCATCTCTTAGGTTATGTTCCTAGCTCCCTATTTGGTCAAGTCTCAAAATTGTATGCATATTGAATCGGCTACAAAAATAATTGTCACCCATGGAAATCTAAAGACAAGACTTCACCAGCAAAAGTTAACTTAAACAAGATTAAGATCGAGTAGCATATGATTGTCTAGTGAAATATTAATCTTCACAATTAATGAATTTCTAATAAGAGATAAAATAGTTTGTGCTCCAGTCTTATACAAAATCATTGTATGGAATACTCTCACTCACATGTCTCCACATGAACGATTTGGGTCCTATCATTCGAACCAAGTACAAAGTCAGTCGTATCAATAGTACTTCGAAGATAAGGCTCTATATGTTGTAGACTATTTAGATTATTTCTTTAACATGATTTTCCTATGTTTCTCCTGTGTGTCAAACAAATAGTGTTCAAGATTACACTCATTACCATGGATTTTTCATAGAATTGATAATATTAAATTGTAAAGAAAATAATTTAAATTGTTATTAAAAACTAAATATTTAATTAAGAGGCTTTAGGGCATAAATCCGAAAGAAAAGAACTAGGAAGCTAACACATGCTATCATGACAAAAAAGGTCAATAATCTCGATGCAATTGTTACAAATGCCCTACCTATCTTTGAATATTTAGCATGTGTTATTCGATTTTGATTAAATAAGAGAGGTTTAGAACATTCTCACCTAAAAACACAACCTTTAGAAATCATGCTATTAGTATCCACTCCTACAGATGGGCTTCTTCTACTTTACCATCGAAATACTCTTATTTTTCTTTAACTACAATTTGACATTAATTGTTATGAGTATGCAAAATTTTAATGCATGATTTTAATACCGTCCTTAAGATTAGATTGCAATGCCCATGTAATGACCTTTAGACCCTCAATAGGGGAAAGTTTCACATATAAGGGGGTTAGTCCTAAGAATACTTTGATAATTACATCTACGCTTAAGCTAGAAAGTTGATTAGTCATAGTACATGAGTGTTTCTAGCCAATATATCATATGTCAGAAATGTNTTTGTGCTATATTGCACCTAAAGACCAGCCTCTCCCATGATGGAAGTTTGAAGTTTACCATTCGAAACTCGCAATCAATGACAGCTTGGTTCACACTCAAGCCGTCCAGACCCAAAATAATAACGAAGTCCACTATGGCTAGCAAAATCAAGACGGACTCAAACTGCCCCCAAGATACCATTACTCTTCTAGCCTTCACTCTATCGATGCCTTTAGCAATTTCTTTGACGATTTGGATACCAAAAGTAAATTTTTTAGAGATTTTAATCCTAACAATGACGGGTAGCAAGTCCAGCAGAAATAAAAGAGTGTGCAGAACTAGAGTCAAATAGAGTGAACGCTAAATGCCCAATGACGGGTAGCGTACCTGTTACCACAGTGGTGGGTTTCTCAGCCATCCTGGTCTCGATGGCATGGGCTACTGCTTGCCCCTGCTGCTGTTGCCAACCTTCTCAATCTCCCTGATTTTGAGCGGCAGGTCGCTACACCTCAGGTGCATTTATGCGGAGACAATCAACAACACAGTGGTCTTACTTGCCACACCCAAAACATCCACGCAGGGCATAACACTCTCCCTCATGAACCTTGTTGCATTTTGGGGCACGGTTCCTTATACTGATCCATAGTCCGTTCGCAGTAACCTAAACATCTAAGAAATTGCCTATCATGTATATGGTCATGTCTATTTGCTTTCCTCTTTCGACTTGAAATGGTGGGGGCGGACAAGGCTGCAACAATCGAATTGTCCTTCAGAAAGTGCATATCTGTCGGTATAGCAAACTATAAGGTAATAGCATAATTATAAGGATTGTGAGTAGATATGGAGTGCAACCTTACATTGAAGGTGCTTTTATGTTCGGATTTGAGCATAGTACCGACCGACTTCTTCTTCTTAAACCATAACTTCTCTTCTCTTTCACTGTCTCTCTCCTTTTTTTTTTTTTTTTTTTTTTTTTTTTTTTTTTTTTTTTTTTTTTTTTT
>NW_019648593.1:0-2676 GCF_002806865.2 Cucurbita pepo subsp. pepo
TAACTTAAAATATTGCAATATTGTGATTCAATCGCCTATTAGGAAATTAGGCCCGAATAAAAAAAATAATATTTTTAAAAGATGGAAAAATTCATAAGCCAACCAAAATATGTATTCAAATATGAAGAATTCACAACAACAATCATAAACAATATTTAATTAGCATCTTCACTTTTGGTTTGTCACATTTTCAAACATGAACAAACCTCAATTTCGAGTCGGTGAGTATTATTGATCCTAATCGACAGTACTTTGCAAGTAGCATTGAGCATTCACTAAAGGTCGAAAGTTGAATTTCTTTAGAATGGTAACCAAATAACCGATGATTATTGTTGAATTTCAAAACAATACACCACAAATTTCATTTATAGATATAAATGGAACCATTGATATAAAACCCTGATTATATAATTGAATCATCACTAACAAACCCACCTCGGAGTGATCATCTTCACCAGAGGCTGCAAATTAAGAAGCCTTCCAGGATTACTCAAACGTGAACTTTTAAAACAAATGAAGCTATATTTGAGCAAGAAAAATCATGTTACATGTGTCTGGGATACCACGGAGACACCAATGCAAGCAATCACTACCACCCGAAGTTTCTTTGTTATTGTAGTTGGATCTATGAGACTCATCCCTCATATGTGAAAGAGTAGTTATATCCAACATTCTTACTCGTGTGCCTCTTACAGTACTCTCAACAAATGGATCGCTTGATCTATTCTATCTACTTTACTTCCTCTTGATAACGGTGTCATATTGACACAACTCATATTGCTGATAATCATCACTTACATCCAAAACCAAAGTATAGCGGTTGACTATCGTCAAGGACCCATTCACCATTTCCATTCCTACCGACGGAAAAGTTTTATTACATTCATTTCTTTCTCCTTTCTAACTTTTTCATTCTCACATTAAACCTTTTTTTATTTAAAAAAACAATTAAACGTGAAAAGGGAGAAAGAAGGAAGAAGAAAAAAGAAAACCCTTAATTTTGAAAGCTTATCGAATACTCTTTGACCGATGTAAAGAAAGCTTGAGAATAATTTATTCTCACGTCCCTCTTTGACACTTGTTGGATATATATCCGTCCTTCACATGTCGTATCATAATCATATCATATCGCAAAAACTTCATGGTTATATCCTTCCCTAATTTATCATAGCCTTAACGTCTTTAGAAATATCATAGTTGTGTCATTACCTGAACGTACCTTAGTCATAACATTACAGGAACGTATCCTAACGCTATCGTTCTATCAATCTATCATAATCCTATCCCTTTCTACCCATAACCTAATCGTATTGTTTTATGAATCCATCGTGACCATATCGTTTTTATCAATCTGTTATACCCATAGCACTTCGATATGTAACCAAAACCATAACGTTTCATAAACATGTCTTACTCCTATCGTTACATTACGTGTAGTGCATCCTTCTCGTATCCTATCTCAAAGATACCATTAAACACATGGTACCGTAAGTATTATCATACAATTCACATATTATAACATATCATAAGCATATCGATTCACAAACATTTCACACATATCAATATATATGACACTTGCAGAACCACGGGCACAGTCAACATCAAATATAACCATACGGATGGTAACCTACCTGATTAGCTTAGGCCGGTGTCCCTAATTTATCCTTAAGAAAGTTCGATTTGTCCTTTGTATTAAAGTCAACCTATATGAACATGACATCAATTTCAATCATTTCTGTAAATTTTATGATGCTGTAGTGTTAGATTTCATGAGAATATTGCATGAGTAAAGTCTTGAAATGTTTATATATCAAAACTGTTTAACACTTTCCAAATCTTGATTTTTGGCTGTTTATATTTTTTTTTTTTTTTTACTTGTGTTCCTAATCTTACTTAGGTGTGTTTGTTACATTTTTTTTTTTTTTTTATAATTATGTTAGCAATTAGCCAATTTAATCAATTCATCCTTTATGTTTCTTTTCTTTTTTTAATTATGTTAGTCATTACTTATGGCTAATTTAATCTATTTTATTTTATTTTATTTTTTTTGCTATTGATGGTGGTATCTTTCTAAAACATACTAAATAAAACTAAATAATTTGTTAAAAGAGGATATGAGATATAACTTAAGGTTAAATCT
Source organism: Cucurbita pepo subsp. pepo (assembly GCF_002806865.2). Taxonomy (NCBI): domain Eukaryota; kingdom Viridiplantae; phylum Streptophyta; class Magnoliopsida; order Cucurbitales; family Cucurbitaceae; genus Cucurbita; species Cucurbita pepo. The sequence continues at coordinate 2,141 of NW_019648593.1, forward strand.
CTTTCCATATGAGAATAACTCATTCTCACGTCCATATTTGCTACCATGTATTAAATTAAGGATTTTATTTCTCTTTGTTCAAAACCATCCTTAAAACACAAAATTGAAATTGTAATTAGTCAATTATAATATTTGACGTGCTAGTTTTCAAACTACTTTAAATGGGTGTAAAGAAAGCATGAGAATAACTTAGTGTCACTAATCTGACACGTGTTGGGCATGTACTGAACACTTGTTTATACAATGGATACATTACAAATTTATAATCCATCGTATCAGACACTTGACTTTGAACACTTGTCCCCTAGCAAAATGCCTAGTAGTAACGGAGTCTAACCCAACGATCATTCAGACAAACATCCATCAACCAAGAGGGGTGAAAATGATGACGATAGTACAGTTGAGAAAGAATCTTAGCCATGATGAATCTACACTTGCTGCCATTGTTGTATTTGAAAAGGGGAGCTCAAGTGTGCCAACCTCAACAAAAACTTTATTGCCACTACATGAACACCACGACCCAAAACAAGAAGGTC
>NW_019648594.1:0-2654 GCF_002806865.2 Cucurbita pepo subsp. pepo
TAGGCGTGAGTTAAAATGATTCTGACGGCAATATATAACGGAAAAAAATGGACAATATTTTTTAGCGGCTGGAAAAGGGAACGAAACATTCCTTATAAGGATGTGGAAACCTCTCCCTACTAGACTCGTGTTAGAATTGTTCGATTGATGGTGATACGTAATGGATAAAACCGGACAATATTTGTTAGTAGATGGATTGTGAGATTGAACATAGGTTGGAGAGGGGAAGAAACATCCCTCGTAAGGATGTGGAAACCACTCCCTAATAGATGCTTTTAAAACCGTGAAGTTGACAGTAATACATAAGAGCCAAGGCTGAAAATTTTTACTGAGGGTGGACTTGAGCTATTACAAATAATTAGCTATAATAGNTTTTACTGAGGGTGGACTTGAGCTATTACAAATAATTAGCTATAATAGCCCAGTTGGTTAGAGTGTGTGGGCTTTAACGACAAGGTCTGGGCTTGAGCTATTACAAATGATTAGCTAGAATAGCTCAGTTGGTTAGAGCGTGTGTGTGGGCTTTAACAACAAGGTCGGAGGTTCTGCTAATATGAATGAATTCATTCCTTAAGGTAGTGGAAAACATCTTTTGAATAGAAATTTTGAATCAATTTAATAAAAGAATAGCACTTTATAAAACAAAACCTTTCTAAGTAAGTTGTCCAAAGTGGGATTTCAACCCACGCACTTTCACAAGGACCAAAACTTGACTCCTAACACCTTCGACCACTTAGTCATCCTAACTATTTATTGTGAGCCCTAACATTGGTTGGAGAGCATAATGAAGCATTCCTTATAAGGGTGTGGAAACCTCTCCCTAAAAGATGCGTTTTAAAACTTTTAAACTTACGACGATACATAATAGGCCAAAACAAACATTATTTGCTAGCAATTAGAGAGGAGAACCAAACATTTCCTATAAGGTTGTGGATATCTCTTTCTAGTAGACATATTTAAAAATCGTGAGGCTGATGGTGATACGTAATTAGCAAAAGTAGACAATATCTGTAAGAGGTGGGCTTGGTTTGTAACAAATTGTATTAGAGCTAGTCATCGGGTGGTGTGCCAACGAGGTTGCTGGGAACACAAGGGAGTGGATTGTAAAATCCCACATCAGTTGGGGAGGGGATGAAACATTTCTTATAAGCATGTGAAAATCTCTTACTATTAGACGTGTTTTAAAACCGTGAGGTTGATGACGATATGGAATGAGTCAAAGTAGACAATATCTAGGCTAATATTCATAATTTGTTGGAATAGTTTAGTTGGTTAGAGCGTATGATTGTTAACGTTAAGGTCGGATGTTCAGCTCTCTTTTTACCAATGGTAATGAATCATTCCATTTTAGTATATGGAAAAATTTAACGACAAATTTAACCCTCCAACCAAAGTGGACAATGTCATATAATTATGTAGGTTCGTGATTCCTAACATTGTTACATAGTCTTAATCTAGCATTCTTAATAATAATATTGTGTTCTTTTTAGGGGTAGCTTCAATACAAAGACATAATGTAAAAAATATTTTCGCATAAAGCAGTTACATCATGCATATTCTAGTGACTCTAGGTCCCTAGAAAACTAGGGTCGTTACATATAATCTACACCTGGACTTTCTATAACCTAGAGAAAAACCCGTGGCAACTCGCTCGATCAAAGATTCGATTACAGCCTACAAGTAGGTTACTTATTTAGTTGCACTAGATATTACTTTTCATTTTTGGGTGATCACTAATTGTTAGTTAAAGTCACAGAGGAGGGTTGTCCCGAGCCGTCAGTTCTATGTGTACAAGTTGTTGTCATTAGTTTTCGAATCTCGTTCCAATTTTTATCAAATTTTTTCTTTGTCACGTCAATTCTGTGTTACGAGTTGTTGTCTTAGTTTTCGAATCTCGTTCCAATTTTTATGAAATTTTTTCTTTTGCACGACGTGTCATGAATAATGATTTGAAGTCTTGAAAATTGAGTTATTATAGTTGTGCTTTGAAGTCTTTAAATTTGAGTTATTACAGTTGTGCCCTATTTTAGCTTATCCGAGCTATTTCCGACCATTGGTGCCATGCAGTTTAACTCTTCTAAGCATACCAGAAATCATGTAATTTAGTTATGGTCTTACCATTTCCCCTACTATGGATTCAAGTTACAATAGGTGAGTTGGCGAATATGTAATATATGACTATATAGCTTCGGGAAGATCAGATGACTTGCAACTCGAGACTAGTTGGTGAATATGTTACAAAAAGACCAAAACCTACAAAAAAAAAATAAATAAAATAATAATAATAATAATAATAACTAAATAAAAAAAAGGAAAAAAAAAATATGAGTCAGTTAATAGTGGGCCAAGTAGACAATTTCTTTAAATCTTAAGATGATGGAGGGTTATGTCAAGGACGCCTATATATTCTAACAATTGAGGAATTAAGCAACGAGATATTGTTGGAGGCTCACAACTCACCATTTGCTATGCACCCAGGCGGTACAGAAAACTCACCATTTGCTATGCACCCAGGCGGTACAGAAAACTCACCATTTGCTATGCACCCAGGCGGTACAGAAAATCACAGTGTCCCTGAGATTTAGGCGTAAGGGTAAACTTGAAGAATGTCCCTGAGATTTAGGCGTAAGGGTAAACTTGAAGAACACTAACTT
>NW_019648595.1:0-2654 GCF_002806865.2 Cucurbita pepo subsp. pepo
AAAAGGAGTTTGAACTACAAAAGGTTAGTATCTAAACTCATTAAGTTTTAATACTTATGAACATGCTAGTTATTTACAATAATTGATGTTCTAAAAGTGCCTAAGATCCAAATTGCTTCCGCATGTGTTATATTAACACCATCAGATCCAACCTTCGACCCATTAGCTCAGTGGTAAAACATTTAACTTTATTTCAAGAGGTCATCATTTTGAACCTGGTAGGGTTCTTATTATTTCTTCTTTTGGTACAAAATCAGGAGGTAGCTGTCCACTCGACAATGCTCACCTATCATAGCTCGTTCATTCATTCCCAACGAGAATGGGCCCATGTGTCATTTATAATATCAAGATATCCTGAACATTCATCCATTCGAGTTCTATTGAGGCATTGAACCCTTTCATGTTCATGTCATATCTTTCACAGATTCTATATCAGACAACGGGTATATGATCCAACCTCTAACACATGGGGTGAGGAAACACTATCCTTGAAAGACCCATTTTAAAGAAAGTCGCCAAAGACACGCATGCCCCATAGAGTAACTCGCTTAGGACAAAAAAAAACTCATGGATTGGTCCTTAGCTTAGCGGCGGATTTGAGTGTCAGACTAAATCTCAACATTAGAGAGTGGTCAAGGATGAAATTGTGGATTTGAGTGCCAAACTAACACCATTAGAGAGTGGTGAAGGATGAAATGACGGGTTTGAGTGCCATATTAAATCTCGCTATTAGAGCGGTGGGGAACCAAACCCTAGCTTGAGGCGTAGTCCAATTCAATAAGATAAAGGTTCCGGAGCCTAAACCCTTCTATGGGGTTCAAGATCCAAAACTCTAGAGAACTTTATCTTTGACCTCAAATAGTACTTTCAAACAACAAACACGGTGTTAGAAGAAGCGAAGGTCGTGTTGGCAACAATGAATTTAGTTGATGATGCAAAGTTGTGGTGGAGATCTAAATACACGGACGTTCAAGATGGTTGATGTACTGTGGATACTTGGGAGAGCTTAAAACAAGAACTTTGCTCTCAGTTCTTCCAATAGAATATCGAGATAATCACAAGAATAAAGTTAAGAGAGTTGAGGCATACTGGCAACATCTAAGATTACTTGAGCATTTTTTTGGCTTATGTTGGGAGAAAGATAAGGTCTTCAATTTTTTTTGAGGGCGGAAGGTGTGGGTGAGTGTGGGTGAAATCAAGCTCTACGAATAAAGAGTTTAAGACCTTTCCACAACCTATGCTACAGCCCATAAATTGTTTGATTTTAATATTAATCAACTGCCAGAGATAAGCCAAAACTAGGCATCCGCAAGTGGAAGAAATTAAAATTATCGACCCAACTCCCTAAACGTGGGGGAAGTGACAAACTTGAAGGTGGAGGAGGGGAATGTGAGTCATCCCAACATAGAGGTAGAACTCCACGACCAAGACCTTACACCCAGAATAGTCATAGTCAAAATCAATGCCCCTCGCCTTGCTTCATATGCAAGGGATTCCACCAAGAAACCGAGTACCCACAAAAGGTGGCACTCTATGCCTTCCAAGAAAAAATTAGAATGAACTTGAAAAGCGAGTACGAGATAGCCAAATTTGAAACACAGCTAGTCGAAAACGTGGAAAAACCATGCAGGGGCCCTAAAGTTTTTTATCTGCTCTTCAGAAGAGAGTGAGTGAGTAGAACAATCAATAGAACGCAGTCATATTCATGTTGAGGCCTGGGTCAACCCTAAAGTGGCCAAGAATAGTAGTGTCGACTATAGACCTACCCATAACTTTATGATAGAGACCGAAGCGAAACGCTTGAACATCCTATAGCATCGAGATACAAGACGAATGATAACTTTCAATTTAGTAGCCTTACATGTCTCAAAGGTTGTAAAAGAGAACTACAGTAACGATAAGAACTTAACAGGACAAACCGATTTTGTGATTGTCAAGATGGATGACTTTGACATCATGTTAGGCTTACCATATATATGATATTTGACTCTTTATTATAGGTATATGTAGGTATTTTCCTTCCACTAGGTTACTGTAGGTGTCATTTTGTTCTTTTATTGTAGGCTAATATAATGTATTATTTTTTTTATATCCTTTTTAATTTATTTGATTTATAAATGATTATAAATAGAGAACTTCTATAAGGCTGACTTTTTTTGAAGTAAATATTCACGTGGTATGACAGCCCTTTCGACTTAGCAACCCCGATCCATTATTTTCAATGGCTTTTAAATCCTTTACTCATCTACTTCTCCACCACCATGCTGGCTTTGACGCTGCCAGGGGCAGTCTCCATGGCTGCTGCAAGCGGAGCCGATTGATTACTCTTCGGCTCCACTCTTTTAGTCTCCAAATCATCCTTCTCAAGCCCACCCTTCGCCATACTCTCTACCTAACACCTTCTCTGACACAATTGGTTTCCCCTTGGCCAACGTAGCCTCCTTCATTTCTTCCCAGTCCTTCATCGTTAAAAAAAAGCCCTAACTTCAGGATCCTCATCAGTGTTCTCATCGAAAATATACGGAATCTAGACAAGTCCGTCGACCTTCTGCAGAGATTTACCTTCGGAATCTGGGCTTTGCACTGGTCTCTTCGCCAACCAAATCGTCGCCAGGCTCATTGCCAAAATTGACTCCTTCGCCCACTGTGGCGAA
>NW_019648596.1:0-2651 GCF_002806865.2 Cucurbita pepo subsp. pepo
CATATGCAACTCGATCTTAATCCTGAGTGAATTATGAGCTCTTGTTATGAGGGCTTGTCCTTTCATTTACATGGGTGAGAATGGCTCTTTTAGTCGATTCAATATGCCTACCATTTTTGGGACTTGACCAAATAAGGAGTTGGGAACATAATATCATGAGATGGAATTCCCTCCTTTGCATATAAGGAAAGTAGATGAGTTGTTCTCTTAAGTACTGGTTTCGGGACTTGAACAATGGGGCCCCACCCTCTCATTGGCCCGAGAGGGACTTGGTTTATGATTGGATCATAAACAAATTGTTCATTAGAGAATCAATGGTACTTAAGGTGAAAGATGTAATTACAAGGGGTAAAACACACTTTTGACCCAGCTGTAATTATGAACAACTCGTGAAGAATCGACTTACTTTTAATGGTTATATCAATGGACATAACTTGTCCTACAGTGCATAAGAGTGCAACTCTAGGTCTATAGTGTTGTGACCTATAGTTAATGAATAGAGATAGGTTAAATAAAGAGTTTAATTAATTAATTTTGTATTATTGGAGATTACAATCGGTAGGTCCTTAAGGTTCCCTAGTTAGCCCTCTAGCTCATAGTAAGCTTAAAGGTTCAATTTATTTGAAAGAAAATTTGAAGGGTTCAAATTGACATTTAATATATTAGATATATTAAATATAAATGAGAAAATAAATTTAATTTGAGATGTCAAATTAATATTTAATATAACAGATGTATTAAATAAATAGAGAAAATAAATTTAATTTGAAATGTCAAATTAATACTTAATATATGAAATATATTAAATAAATAGAGAAAATATATTTAATTTGAAGAGTTCACATTAGTATTTAAAATATTAGATAGATTAAATATAAATGGAGAAAAATATATTAATTTGAAGGTTCAAATTAATATTTAATATATTAGATATATTAAAGGAAAAATATATTTATTGTATTTGATACAATTAAATATTACATCAATTAATGTATTTTGATATATTAAATAAAAATATTTTTGAAATTTGAATGAGATTCGAATTAATTAAATATATATTACGATATCTTATAATATCTAAATATTATTTGTATAAGGTATTATATTCTAATATATTAAATATACAAATATATTATTTGACAAATATTCTCCTAGAGTCCCTTGGGTTGAGCAAAAGACACATTAATCTCACTTTCCTTGGAAAATGTATTCTATAGAGAATTCTCGAAACTCTTTCTTCTTCTCCAATCCGTTTGGGATTTTGAGTCCCTTGGGTTTTAGTTTCAAAAATAGTGTCTAGGTCAATCTAGTCCTATCAGGCTCATAAGTCTAGGCCTCTTATCTACTATTACAAGAGAGTAAGTCACTCGGGTTCTTGTAAGTGCACTTAGCCACTTATTTCTAATCTCTGCGTTTCATCTAAGTTATTAGATCTATTTATTTCATCTAAGTTATAAGAAGATTTACCTACAAGTAAGCTTGCGTTTCATCTCTATTTATTTCATCTAAGTTATAAGAAGATTTACCTACAAGTAAGCTTGAAAAAGCACATCTGGGGAATCCAATCCAGGAGGGAAGTACGGTGTGTTTTAGTTTGACCATAAAGTTAGCCAATTCCCTATAAGACCCATAAGATACCCATACAAATCAAACCCCTTAGTACCGTGGGAGGGTACTATGATACCACTACACTAGATTTGCACGGGAAGTAGGTGTGTTTTAGTTGGACCAAGAAGTTAGCCAATCCTATGGCTTGGTCAATCTAGCCCTATCAAGCCCATAGTACGGTGTGTTTTAGTTGGACCATAAAGTTAGCTAATTCGATGGCTTAGTCAATCTAGTCCTATCATGCCCATAAGTCTAAGCCTCTTCACAACTATTACAAGAGTAAGTCACCCATTAGGGGTTCTTTAAGTCATTAGAAGATTGACCTACAAGTAGTCAAAATTAGGAGGCCTCTTCACAACTACTACAAGAGTAAGTAGGTTGATAAGCTTCAAAATTGCACATCCGGGGAATCGAACCCCGGTCAGTACCGTGGGAGGGTACTATGATGTGCACATCCAGGTTGGACGTACAATGTGTATTAGTTGGACCATAAAGTTAGCCTGTCATCTAAGTCATTAAACAACTTACCTACAGGTAAGCTTGAAAAATGCACATTTGGAGAATGGAACCCCAGTTAGTATCACGGGAGGGTACTATGATACCACTACACTAGATGTGGGCCATTGGCTCTTTATCAATACTTTTTATAAATTAAAAACTAAAGATATACTAAAATAAAATAATAAAAAAATTAATAAATAGTTAGATGTTGTTTCAAAGCAATTATATATCGTAGAAATTGAAAAAATATTAGACGGTCTCCACATACCAAAACACGCCTCTTCTGTGCAGAAAATCTGAAGTCTTCTCTTTAACTTCTAAGACAAACCAGCTAATTTTCATCATCAAAATTAAATTTAACTAAACTAAATTTAAATTAATTAAATAAATATTGAAAATTAGCCACTACACCCTTTCCATCTAAATGTTATCTATTTTTAATGAATGACATCACCCTTTTCATCTTCTTCTTGGACACAAAAATCTTCAACTTAAGAGATAAAAAGAAATAAATAAATAAAAGATCTCAATTGAGAAAATTA
>NW_019648597.1:0-2651 GCF_002806865.2 Cucurbita pepo subsp. pepo
CACTAAATATTAGGTTGGACTGTCTTTTTTTCTTGTATATAAATTATCGTTACTCGTAATAAAAATAAACTTCTAAAAATTTTACTTAAAGGACATAAACTAAAATTAAATATACCGACCAATTGGAATGGCATTTTAACCCAAATTAAAATCAGCACATTTGAACGAATTCAACCTCTGATTGTATTCCATTCCGAGCGGCCTTCGAGTCCGTTTGGTATTCAAGTGGGCATGCATCGAGTCCGATTTCCGGAGAGCGAAGGCCGATGCCCATGGCTTTCAGTATCGGAGATCCAACCACAACGTACGCTTCTCTCTCTCTCTGCTCATAAGCGTTGATTCTACGCTATTTCTAGCTGCTGCATACACTCTGATTCTGCGCCGTGAAGAAAACCGTTCGACCCCATGCCAAAATGTTCAAAACACCAATTAAACCTCCTGAGAATCGCTCTTCAGAAGGCGCCTGGGCTTCATTTCCATTCAGTTTCACGCTATTTCCCAACTTTTTTGCCTTTCTTCTATTTTTCATCTTTCGCTCTTTCTCCCAACCCAACTCCCCGAAGCGAACCCGAAAAGGATGAGGATGATGAGCTCTCAGTATCAGGTAAAATATTCAAATCCGGCCCCCAATTGGGTTCTTATAAATTGGGCGATGCGACATTTTATAGTCTCATTGAAAACTATGCAAGTTCTGGGGAATTTCGTTTGATAGAGCATGTTTTGGATAGAATGAAACGCGAAGGGCGGGTTCTTGTGGAAAGGAGTTTTATCCTAATATTCAAGGCTTGCGGGAAAGCTCATTTACCTGGAGAAGCTGTGAAGTTTTTTGATAGAATGGTGAACGAGTTTCATTGTAAGCAGACTGTGAAGTCATTCAATTCAGTTCTTAACGTAATTATTCAAGAGGGGGACTTTTCAGATGCATTGAAGTTTTATTTACGCGTTTTTGGTGCCAATAAGATGAGCTTTCAGCCAAACGTACTGACTTATAATTTGATTATTAAGGTACTGTGCAAGTTAGGAGAGATAGATAGAGCTGTTGAGACTTTCAGAGAAATGCCCCTTAAGAACTGCAATCCCGACGTCTTCACTTATAGTACATTAATGAATGGGTTATGTAAGGAAAGGAGGATCGATGAGGCAGTGTTTTTGCTGGATGAGTTGCAAACAGAAGGCTGCCTTCCAAATCCAGTGACATTTAATGTGTTGATTGATGCACTATGCAAGAATGGTGACTTGAGTCGTGCGGCAAAGCTTGTGGATAATATGTTTCTCAAAGGTTGCGTTCCGAACGAAGTGACTTATAATACCCTTATCCATGGTTTGTGCTTAAAGGGCAAGTTGGACAAAGCTCTTAGTCTTTTGGATAAAATGGTGTCGAGTAAATGTGTTCCTAATGAAGTCACGTACGGAACAATCATTAATGGCCTTGTTAAACAAGGAAGAGCTGAGGATGGAGCTCACATTTTGGTGTCTATGGAAGAAAGAGGACATAAAGCAAATCAATATATTTACTCGTCTCTCATCAGTGGTCTGTTTAAGGAGGGAAAGTCTGAAGATGCTGTGAGGGTGTGGAAAGAAATGATGGAGAAGGGTTGCAAACCCAACGTTGTTGTTTATGGTGCCTTTATAGATGGTTTGTGTCGAGAAGGAAAGCCAGATGAAGCCGAAGAAATTTTGTACGAGATGGTAAGTAAAGGTTGTTTACCAAATGCTTTCGCTTACAGCTCCTTAATGAAGGGTTTCTTTAAGAAAGGCGACAGCCAGAAAGCAATTCTTGTGTGGAAAGAGATGATGAGCCAGGATGCTAGGCACAATGAAGTTTGTTGCAGTGTTTTACTTCATGGCTTGTGTGAGGATGGAAGAGTAAGGGAGGCCTTGACAGTGTGGAAGCACATGCTCAGTGAAGGAATTAAACCTGATGTTGTGGCTTATAGTTCAATGATTAAGGGCCTTTGTGATGCCGGCTCTGTAGACCAGGGTTTGAAGCTTTTCTATGAGATGCAATGTCAGGAGCCTAAGTCCCAACCTGATGTGATCACCTATAATATACTTTTCAAGGCCCTTTGCAAGGAGGGAAATCTCATCCGTGCCGTTGATCTTCTAAATAGTATGCTCGATGGAGGCTGTGACCCTGACTCAACCACATGCAATATTTTTTTGGAAACTTTGAGAGAGAGGAATGATCCATGGCAAGATGGAAGGCTGTTTTTAGATGAGCTCGTTGTAAGGTTACTCAAGCGAGAGAGAAAATTAGCTGCTTTGAGGATTGTAGAGGACATGCTGGTAAGATGTCTGCCACCGGAGGCATCAACTTGGTTCAGAGTCATTCAAAAAACATGCAAGCCAAAGAAGATTCAAGACACCATAGACGAGTTTTGCAAAAGCTTATATGGACAATGACGTACGATTCTCTCTCTCTTATGCTTATGTGCATACAAATTTGAGGTCTCTAGTGAGCATTTTGCTAAAAACTTATTGGATGTACCAATAATTTCTTTATCCGTTATCGTTTTGTTTTTTGAACTCTCCTGGACTTTATGAAGGGTTAGAGTTCCTTATCGTATCCTCCTCTTTTTTGTTTATCTCGTCACTTGGTTATAGATTGTTTCTTTACCCTTAAAAAAAAAAAAAAAAAAAAAAAAAAAAAA
>NW_019648598.1:0-2648 GCF_002806865.2 Cucurbita pepo subsp. pepo
AATTTTAAGTGTCAAAATTTGGTGATCTCAAATTTGCATGAACATGCAAACATGACTCTTTAAATAGAGTGATCATGGTACATGGAAGGTCTTCTTCTTCTTGGTGGAAAACCTTGAGAAAAATCTCTCACAAACACTCTCTTCACATATACAAAATCCCTCCCAAGTTTAGTCACTCACCGGATTCCACAATCCCGTTCTAAGGCCGGAGGATAGTGGAGAAGACACTAGTGGTGGTTCGAAACCGATTCGTGAGGGAAAAAGAGTTTGAACTACAAAAAGTTAGTATCTAAACTAATTAAGTTTTAATACATATGAACATGCTAGTTATATACTATAAGTGATGTTCTAAAAGTGCTTAAGATCCAAATTGCCTCCGCATGTGTTATATTAACACCATCAAAGAGAAAGCTAGTTGGAGAGGGAAAGGTCAACAAAAGCATAACCTAAGAGCGTAAGAAAATTAATGGCAAATGATTCAAATATTGGGAAATCAATAGATGTTGCGCAATTTTAGAAAAGTGGTTAATTGTTGAAAAATGGGAGGTGACTTTTGTATGCTCTATTCGTAACAATAAGAGAATTTAAAATAATTGTTACTAGTAATTAACGATGGGTGATTCTGTCACATAAATCTACTTGAACGAGTTACAGTAGTCGCTCAGTACAAAAAAAAGTTTGAACTTGGAACGACAATCTTACTTGTTTGGAGACTAGACAATTTTTAAATAGCTGGTTCGGGTTTATGATTTTGGGTAGCCCCATAGCGATCTTTTTCTCTCCCATTATTTTGAGTGCTTGAAAGTTCACGTGCCCAAGTCTTGCATGTCATAGCCAAACTAGGTCTGCGACAGTCATCACTAGAGAGGTGGGTTGGCTAGCCTCCAATAGTATCTTGTACAAGCTGTTATTCTACCATTTTACCTTCATAAATAAGGTTTGATTTCGGTAGAAAATTTTGAGGAACAAGCCAACTAACTTCACTCGATTTCATTCTACCGTCATTTGACCAAGACTGATAATATTACTCTTCAAGCTTGGGATTTAATATACTTGGGTCAGTAGCGTTGGTAGTCGTTCTTGCACTAGAACAAGATGGATCCTTTGCCTTGGATCGGTATAATTGATCCATCGTCAACCTTCACATTTCCAATGAGTCTCTCATCGAGCTCCTAGAAGTTTGCTCGATCTCAGGTTATGTGGTTGCTTGTTCCGTTGTCTAGGTGCCACATGTTGCTTGCTTCGTTGCAAGTGACGATCGCCATCAACTTCATGGCAAAGTCATCTAATAATTCACCATTCTTCNATCCCTCCACTAGCTCATATCGGACTAAACCATAGAACAGTGTGACGAGTGNAGGTCTGCGACAGTCATCACTAGAGAGGTGGGTTGGCTAGCCTCCAATAGTATCTTGTACAAGCTGTTATTCTACCATTTTACCTTCATAAATAAGGTTTGATTTCGGTAGAAAATTTTGAGGAACAAGCCAACTAACTTCACTCGATTTCATTCTACCGTCATTTGACCAAGACTGATAATATTACTCTTCAAGCTTGGGATTTAATATACTTGGGTCAGTAGCGTTGGTAGTCGTTCTTGCACTAGAACAAGATGGATCCTTTGCCTTGGATCGGTATAATTGATCCATCGTCAACCTTCACATTTCCAATGAGTCTCTCATCGAGCTCCTAGAAGTTTGCTCGATCTCAGGTTATGTGGTTGCTTGTTCCGTTGTCTAGGTGCCACATGTTGCTTGCTTCGTTGCAAGTGACGATCGCCATCAACTTCATGGCAAAGTCATCTAATAATTCACCATTCTTCATGAGGATAGCCTCGAACTCAGTCTTAAATGTCTGCACCTTTGCTTCTTTGACACGTTTCAAACCCACATACATTGTTTGTAGCTTCTTATTAGGTTATGGAGTCTGCTGCTTATTTATAGCTGAGTCAACGGTTATACACAGTAAAGCTATATTTGGTAAATGACATATAAAGTAAATGGTCGTCAATAGTAAATAGCTATGTATAGTAAAAAGCTATATCGGGTAAAGCTATATATGGTAAATAGTTATATATAGTAGATGGTTATATCAGGTAAAGCTAAATATAGTAAGCTAAACCATATATATATCCCTCGGGCACAGCTTTTGAAAATGTACTTCTATTCTCTATATTCTCTCTTATACATACTCATAAATACAAATTCATTTAGCCCAAGTTCTCCTTGCAATTTTCTCTATCTTGTTCTTTGTGTTCATCTAGATCGAGTGTGTGCGTTGCCGAATCCTTCTGTTCCAACATAAAGAGGACGTTCTCTAGGACTAGTTGATACATGACAGAAAAAGTCATCCTATCCTTACACTTCTCAATATCAACGTTCTCGATGGTGTCTCACATGCCTTCTGGCTATAAGATGATACACTTCTTTATCGACCCTGTTGTATAGTTACTATTTGTGAGTAACAGGTACTAGAGCGTTATAGTCTCCTCCTTTCTACTCTTTATCGTTGTCCTATCTTTTTGGCAACTTTCTGTGGCGACGATATTTGTTTCAGCATCCTATCTCTGATACCAAATGTTCAATATGGCCCATGCTCAAAATGTCAAAAAAAAAAAAAAAAAAAAAAAAAAAAAAAAAAAAAAAAAA
>NW_019648599.1:0-2642 GCF_002806865.2 Cucurbita pepo subsp. pepo
TTTTCTGGGAGCTAAGTAACATGAAAGAATGATTCCCACAAAATTTGAGATGGAAATTACTCAACTACTTACCTTGTATAGAAAACCGATAATTCTTTCTCATGAAATTATGTTTCTACCTCCTTGTTTTGATATTATGCACTTCCGACCTCAAAACTGTGAAGGAGGAATCGTAGTTGGAAGATAATATCTCGGTAAGTTGTATTCTTAAACATCTATTTTCGTCAAAATTCATATTTGTTTTGATTTAGGATTGAAAAATGAATACCAAAATAATTTACATGTTTTAAGAATTTGCATCATGAATTTGACATAAAAGGGGTCGAAAATTGATCAAAATTGGCCAAAAGTCGTCGGGAATTAGGGCCAAGAAAGGGGAGAAACTGCAAAAATGAATTAAAAAAAAAGCCTCGAATCCAAGCCTCAGGTTTGGAAATAGTCGAACCTGAGTTATGGAAGGAGTAGGGCCAGATTAACTTCAATCCAAGTTTGAGTTAGTGGAATATTGAGTGTCAATACATGTTCATCCAAACTTACATGTTTGCTAAATAACCCTACTAATATGAGTGGAATTTTTTAGTGTCAAAATTTGGTTGCCACATAATTCCACATTTTCACAATTTCAGGAAAATTTTGAAGGTCAAAATTTGGTAATCTCAAATTTGTCATTCACCGGATTTCACAATCCCGTTCTAAGGTTGGAGAATAGTAGAGAAGATACTAGTGGTGGTTCAAACCCGATTTATGAGGAAAACGGAATTAAAACAAGAAAGAAATTTAAACTACAAAAGGTTAGTACTCAAACTCAGTTTTAATGCTTTTGAACATGCTAGCTAATTTACTATAATTGATGTACTTAAAGTGCCTAAGATCTAAATTGCTTTCGCATGTGTGAGATTAACACTTTCAATTGGTATCAGAGCCGGGGTTTAGGCACTTCATTTACATTAATTTGAGCATGGTGGGTACTATTTCATTAACTAGAGTTGAGTCAATTTACCGTTTTACTCCTGAAATTACTTCTTGGTCCTTCATTTCCACTAATCCTCTAATGAATAATTGGTTTGTGGTCCAACCACTAAACTGACTCTTGGGCCAATGAGAGGGTGGGTCCCTTGTTCAAGACATGTAGTCAGTACTTAAGAGAACAACCTCTCCATCATCCTTAAAAGTGGGTAGGAGTCAATTTCATCTTGCACCCCATGTCCTCAACTATTCACCCAATTTTACCCTTGAAATGGGAGGCTTATTGAGTCGGCGAACTTGGGCCACTCTCACCCATGCAAATCTAAGGATAATTCTGAATAAACAGGAGTTCATAGTTAGCTTAGAATTAAGATCGAGTTACCTAGGTCATCGATTGAAAAAATAAGTCTCATTAGTAAATGACATTATAAAGTGCGAGTGGCTTTTTTTTCATGGTCTGATCTTATGCAATACTCATTGCATAGAACGCCCCCACTCACATATCTTCACAGGTACGATTTAGTGATCACATTTTTTATATCATATATAAAAGTGGGCCACATCCATAGTGTCCCTAGAATAAGGTACTCAATCTTATCCCTGTACTATAAATCATTTTGACTATATACTGGAACTTGATTTGCTCTTATGTCTCCACATATAGTTCAAGTAATCATACTATAGCTAGAGTGTTCTTAGTTTATTGGATTTAGATTAATGATCGTAAAATTCACTTTATTCAATAACAATCTTTACTTAATAAACATCAATAGTAACTTTATTGCAAATAGAATATGTTTTTGTTTACAAACTATGAGTTTTAGAACATAAAATCCAACAGTCTCGTAGCCATCTTCTTCACTCCCATCATTTTGAACGCTTGAAAGTTTACGTCCCAAGTCTTGCATGTCATAGCCAAGCTGGGTATGCGAGTGCTGTCAATAGAGAGGTGGGTTGGCTGGTCTTCAATAATATCTTGTATAGGAAGTTCTGTGACCGTTTTACCTTCATCAACAAGGTTCCATTTCTAGAACATCTTGAGGAACGGGGCAGTTAACTCAACTCTGCATCCTTCTTCTTTCATCTGACTAAGACTGATACAATATACCTTGACCAGTAGATGTTGGTCGTCATCCTTTCACTAGAACAAGATGGACCCTTTGCTTTGGATTGATACAATTGATCCATCGCCAAACTTCACGTTTCTAATTTGCTTCTCATAAAGCTTCTTGAACTTTGTTCACTCCCTGATCGTGTGGTTGCTTGCTCCATTGTCAAGGTACCACATGTTGGTCTCCATTCAATCTTCTCCTTTTGTGAAAAGGTTCGCCATAACCTTCTCTTCATTGAGCATGAATAGGTTGGGTATCTACTAGGCCATCATCAGTTTAGTCTCTTGATCTTGCGTGAGTGTGAGGTTTGTCCCCTCATCGCGCTTGTTCTTGTGGCACTCTACCGCAGAGTGCCCGTATTTTTCACAAGAGTAACACTTGGTCATACTCTTATCCTTCCACGGGTTGGAATTGTCACGGATTTATGGGGTATTGTGACAGCCTCCTCTACCACCACGTCTGCAACCATGTCCACAACCACATCCACGACCTCTATTTTCCTTGTTATGGCTACCACGTCCCCTCGTACCTGAATAAGAAGAGTCAGCCGCATCATTTTTTTTT
>NW_019648600.1:0-2641 GCF_002806865.2 Cucurbita pepo subsp. pepo
AATAATAATAATTAGTAAAATATCCCTTAATTCGACATATAACGAATAACTAATGTAGTGAAAACTCTAGCTATCCCCTGTCCGACACATTTTTTTGTTGATTTCTTAACCTGTTTGAGCATCGGCGTAAAATATCCCACCACAAGCCGGTTAATGTTTCTCAGCGTATCCAAGGTACTCATAAAGTTCATTCAAAATTAAACATTATTTTGCGTATACATACTAATTTTGGAAACAATTGCTTGAATCTATTCATAAACATATCACCTTTTTGTTCGAGAAACAGAAAACATTAGCTTAATCATGGAGATAAATTGCAGAAGTTTAAACATTTTCCTGCAAACAAACTAAATGTATCCTTTTCATAAAGTTGAAGAACATACCTGCGCGCCAGCGGATCCATCACCTAAACTTTTAATTGAATCCGAAGATGATTTAGGTGTGCCCTTGGCAGACTCCGACAAAGCAGGCCAAGACACAGCCCCCATGACAGGCCCAGCCTCAGTTCCATTAGCGAGTTTATTCCACACTGGCTTCTTTCCAGCATTGGCGGACGACCCATTCCCACCATCGTAACACTCACCCACTGGCTCTTCAGACGTAGCAGAAGAAGAAGAAGTAAATGTTACAGGTTCAACAACAGTAGTCGAAGATACAGATGATGAAACAGCCGCCGCGGTGTCTAGTTCACCGCGAACAATCTGGTTCCACGGAGAAGACACTGTGCGCCCACCAGAGCGACGTGATGATGATTTGGGGCTGCTGCTATTACTCTGTCCAGAATTACGAGAAGAATGATCGACACTCGATGCCGTCACCGAATCAGCATCAGGTAAAGTAGAAGCAGCCATCGCAAATTAGTAATTAGGGTTTCTTTCAGACGACAGTAAGTAGCTTGATCGACGGCAAACAGGACAAAGGGAAACAAAATTAAGCAACAGAATCAAAAGCAAATTACTTCCTTCTTTCAAGAATTCATGAACAAAAGGAGTCGGAAAATCTTCCTCTGAAGGATTTCCAAAAGCTTGAAGGATCGGATCGCAGAGAGAAGAGGAAAAGAGGCGTAGGTCAGTTGGAGAGTGGGAAGAGGGACTAAGAAACAGAAGGTTTCTCTGTCTCTAAAAATGTTTCTCTCTGTCCTTCGGATGCCTTTGCCAGGGTTAGTTCATGGTTACATCTGAAATTACTTTAATGCCCTCGCTTCCCCGCGTGCGCGCGCCAGGATGGGCTTTCACGGCTCTGGCCCATATGGAAATAAATCTTTCCATTTTAATTATTTATTGTAAACAATATATTGTATTTTCGTTGGGAAATTATTTTCTTTTTGTTTCCTTTTTTGATTAAAAATATTTCAAGATATTTTTTTTTATATAAAATAAAATAAAAATATGACTTATATTTCCCATCATAATAAACTATATAAATAAAATTTATTTTTCTTCGTGGCATTTTATTTTATTTATTTATTTATTTTAAACGACTTATAATCACGCTTACAACATTATTTAATTTTGATTTAAAGGTATTTTGAATAAAATGTGCTACCGATTGAGAATCTTATACTTTCCAATAAAAAGCTGTGCCTATACAAAAAGAATGGAAACAAAATAAATAAAATAAAATAAAAATGAATGACTAAGATTCCTTTTATATATATATATATATTCAGGAGTTAAAAGCCAAATTTAACAAATTAAATAGATTAAGAAAGAAAATTAATATTTAGAATATATATATATATATATATATTTTCCTTTTTTCGTTTAGTAAACAGTAATATTTATTGTGATAATGATGGTACATACCATATTTTAATATGGCTTCAAATGGAATTAAAGTGAAAAATTATAATGCTATCCGAGTAATCATATTGAATAAAAAAAATTCAAAATTCCCTCTGAGTACACTTTAATACTTGTACATTTAAAACAAAAAATAACAATAATAGAAACGTTAAACACCGAGAGAATAATTCCTAATTAGATAATAATAATATCAAATAATAAAATAACAAGTAACTCTAATCCAAAGAAAGTTAAATATTTCTAAAAGAAAATATTGCTATAAGTATCCATACCAAAAATAAGCTCCCAAAACAATCATTAAGATGCTTCTTTTTTTAATCGAGTAAGGGAAGAAAAAAAAATTACGAGATCTCATATTGATTGGAAAGAGGAACTAAGCTAGGTCTCGATGGAAATGGACTGTAAGATTGAAAACAAAATATTCTTTGTGAAGGTATAAAAACTTTTCCCTTGCTGATAGCATTCTAAAAACAACATTCTTTATGAGTATAAAAACTTTCCCTAACAAACGAAAATACTTTTTCTAAAAACTTTTCTCTAACACACGTGTTTTAAACACCTTGAAAGAAAACTTGAAAGAGAATGCTCAAAAAGAACAATATCAGATAGCAATAGGCTTGAAAGAGAACCATATCAGATAGCAATAGGCTTGAAAGAGAACCATATCAGCCTGCAATAGACTTGAAATAGACTTGAAAGAGAACAATATCAGCTAGCAATAAGCTTGAAAGCAATAGGCTTGAACGGTTACCGAACAAATGTCCCCTGGATAAAGCAACCAAATTTTCAGTAAAGATGCAGGTTTCCAGAGCCCAATCTTGAAAGATGAAGGTTCC
>NW_019648601.1:0-2641 GCF_002806865.2 Cucurbita pepo subsp. pepo
GCGTTCCAAGTAGCGTAGTCTAAGTCATGAACATGCTGTACGGTTGGAGGTCTTAGGAGGTTCTTGATTCGTGGCTAAGGTAGCTTACTCTCTTCTTGTTCCTCCATGACTTTAGACTACTCCCCTTGATAGAACATAAAGGTCACTTTCTCGGTGCATACTTGAACATGGCATCCTGCAAGTTTGCAGGGCATCTCTAATAGGTGAGGGAAACTTGAGGCATGACATCCTGCAAAGGGAACATGGTGCAAGGCATCCCACCTAGAAGAGGAATTATTAGGCACCGTTTGGTGGGAGTTCATGGGTCACTTTGGACATGATTAGAGTATTACCTAGCATTCTTGAGTTTCTGTTTCTGAGTTTGGGGACCTTGATCCCTCGTCCTTAAGTGGTACCTAGCATTCTTCTTACTTGGGTAGTTGTAAAGCTTGTGTGTTGTTTGTTCTTGGTTCTTAATCTTGTAAGTTTTTAAGTCTTTAATTCCTTGAGACATAAGTTGTAACTTGTATTTGTAGCCATATGAACCCATCTTAGTGTAAGTTGTTCTCGAAGGTCATAGATTCTTAGGGAGTTCTTTAGAGGGTTCTAGAAGAGTCTGAAGTCTTGTGGTGTTTCCTTTAGGTGTTTCTTGGATCCTAACTTGGTTTAGGTTCCAAACTTACTCCAATCAACTTGAAACCTCAAACTTATCTTCATGTCCTTCATAATCGACCTTATAAGAAGTAGCAAATCATCCGGAGCACGTATAGACCTTGAAATCTCATAAGAGTCCTAGGGACATTTTGGCCATTTCACCCCTAATTCTTGGTTTTGCTACTTAACGTGTTCCAATGCCTTTCAACTTTACAAAATCATCAAACATCATAAAATAGGATCTACTTCAGGGTTTCATAGCATTTGGAGGTCATCTAGGTCAGGAACTGTAGGTAGATATCCTTAGGGGCATTATGGTCATTTTGCACCATTTCTTGGTTTACCCACTTATCCTTATCTAATGACTACTAAACTTCATTTAGAACCTCAAAATGCTATAATATGCTCAGAATTAAAATTTTATAGGCAGCGGAGTTCATCTAGTGGGTTATTCTAATGTTACCTAATTACCGAGCAATTTGATAGGTTTAAGGTCTTAACTCGCGGTTCTTTGAGTTTTTCTTTCATCTAATCCTAGTTCGTACTTGGTGTTCATATGAAAATCCAAGCGATTCCTGCAAGTATTTCTTAACAAAAAAATCCAAGGTGGCTACTTACCTCGTTGTCGACATTCAGGACCTCTGTTCTTGAGCTTCCGGTACCCGATTTACCTCAACTTTCCTTTCACACACTCCTTATTATGTCTACTTTCTGGAACCATAGAGTTTTTCATGAGAATCCATCTGGAAGGGGGTTAAAATTGAGAAAAACCAAGGGAAGGTTGAGTTTTGGGTTGACATGGCCAGTTCAACTGAACCGCCCACGTCATCGTCTTCTTCCTCCAGACGGGGAGAAGGCGCGTGCGACCGTTCGCACCGCCGTCGTAAACTCGCCCTCCCCAACTCCTATCACACTGTTTGTCCCCTCGATTCCTTCAGAAAACTTAAAAAAAGTGTTATAAGGAAGAGCTAGGGATTGATTTTATACCTTCTCATCGGATTGTAGCCTAAGATATTTGCTTCCAAATTTCGTCCAAAATAT
Organism: Cucurbita pepo subsp. pepo; assembly: GCF_002806865.2. Lineage (NCBI taxonomy): Eukaryota > Viridiplantae > Streptophyta > Magnoliopsida > Cucurbitales > Cucurbitaceae > Cucurbita > Cucurbita pepo. The sequence continues at coordinate 1,675 of NW_019648601.1, forward strand.
GATTTCTCGCTGGAGTAAAAACAGAGGATTTCTTATTGGATAGCCGATTCTACGATTTTTTAGGCTCGATTTCTTCATGAAACCTCTTCCTTATTGTTCCCTTAACCTAAAGGAATTAGTTTGGAGGAATGACATTGAGTGTAGGACCTTAATTTTGAGAAATCACTCTCCGTCTGCAAGTTACCTGACGCTTCCGATTTACAATATCTTGGGTATCTTGTTCTTTGACGTTTCAGCTCTTTATTCCTTCATCAAAGTTACTCATCTTCTTTTTTCTGAAGCTAAAGGAATCCTTAATTTGAAGAAAAAGTGGCCGTAGATAGGAATTCGACACTTACCTCCAATTTGAGCCCGAAATGAATTTTCTTCAATTGGGAACGTTCCTGAGGTTATTTCTCTTCGCGGTCTTCTATGAAAACATTCCTTGAAGGTGCAGAAACCTATTGGGGTCGTCCTTGCTCGAAGAATACTTGTATATCCTTGGATTGGAATTTTGAGTTTTCCTTGAAGCTTTTTAATGGCAGATTGGATTGGGCGAATGGTTTCTAGGCACTTTCAGGACTCTATTCCTTCGTAGAACTTATGGGTAATGTTGTTTAGAAGCTATAGGAACAAGTATGAAAGGAAATGGTGGAGAATTGCTCTCGAATTTGGAAGAAGCCTGAGAGTAGGAGACCCAAAATCTAAACACTTATTGCCAACAGCTAGGTGCTCGTCCTTGCTCGATTCTTGTTCCAAATGCTTGCCCCAACTACAGAATTTATAGGGGAAACTTAAACCAACATTGGGAGCTTCAAAATCATCGTGAATTGTCGGTTGGATTTTCTAGAAAATCCGTTGGAAATATCTATTCCGATAAGAGCCTCACCGACGTTGGTTTTGAATCCTAGCTGTTGGATGTGACGATCCGTGAGTTTTCTAGAATGTATACAAGTTTGGAGGAGATCCAACGGCTGAGACTCGACAT
>NW_019648602.1:0-2639 GCF_002806865.2 Cucurbita pepo subsp. pepo
CGCCATTTCTTCTTCGGAAAGCAGAGAATCGGCGTCCGAAGCGGGAAATTGAAGCCGGAAACTACAGATCGGAGGGGATTGAAGCCAGTATTTGAAAATCAAAGAATCGACCGGCGATTGATGACCGGAGATAGGGTTTTGGTGAAGTCAACGAGAGGAATCTGAGAAGAGGGGGAGCTCGGTTTCCACAAGAGAATCAGAGAGAGGAAACAGAGAGGAAAAACACGAAGAACCCAAGCAGGAAAAATGAATAAATTGATATATATGATGAAGAAACTACCACCGCAGCCGGAGGAAGACGACGAGAAGATAAACGGATTGCCCTTTTTGACTTTTTGACTTTTTGACTAGACACGTTGGCCGTATTCGCCTGTGAAATTACGAAAAAGCCCTTTCAATCATGAAAAATGGTATGAATAATAAAATAAAGGTTAAATTCTATCCTTTTCCCTAAATTTTAATTTCATCTCAGTGGATTATATATATATAATCTGTTTTAGGTTAAAGTTGAATTTTAGGAAAATAAAAAATTTGGGTTGACATTTTTTTTTTGTCGGGTCAGTCAACTCAAAAAAATAGGATAATTCTGTCCTAATTTTAAGATTATTAGGAAAATTAAAAATATTCAACCTAAAATTTGTAAATAAAAAAAATTAATTGAAAATATTTTTATCCTAATACATGATTTATTTTTTTATTTTATTTTAATACACAATTCTAATGGCAAAATAATAAATAACAATAATAATAATAATAATAATAATAATAATAATAACTAATTTATCCTAATATTATTTATTATGATAAATTGGAGAACCACGTGGGTTGACCTTTGGTCCAGCTAAGCTATGGCTTAAGAGAGAGAAAATGGAGTGACGGAAGCGCATACGTCAGCGATTTTAGCGACGAACCTGTCTTTCTTGCCTATTTCCTTATATTTTAAATCATTATATAATTTTAAAAAACCTATAAAAACAATAAATAAATATTTTTAAATGCTTATTATTTATGGAGAGAAAATCGAGTTAAGTTGTATAAATTCAACACCATAATTATAATTATATAATTTCTTATTATTTATGTTTTGTTTAAATTTATTTATTTTTTTTCATTTTCATAAAATTTTCTAAGGGTTGATATTAGGGGTGTACATTCAACCCGACAACCCGGACCAACCCAACCCGAACTATAAGAATTGGGTTAAGTTGGATTAACATTTCGAGTAGAATTGAGTTCATTTTTCGTGGATAAAACTTTCGGATTGACCTGAGCCAAATAAAAATGTATAAATTATATTAGATTAGCTAGAGTGGTAAGAATCCATAAATTAATCATTTTTATTGTTAATTTAATTTCATAATCTATTCTTATATTTTTCTTACTTTAACTAATTTGACTATTTTTGAAACTTTTTTTTTTTTATGGAGGGTACTAATATTATTAAAACTTTAGAAAATTTATGAGTATTTATATCATCAGTGTTCGGTCAAATTATATAAACTACATTTTATCCATACATTTACGAGTTATAATGTGTCTGGTTCACATCGACAACATATTCATTGATTACATAGATTAGGACACATCAACTAAAGTGGCTCTTGAATGATACCTGTCGGTGTTTGTGCAATTTCTACTATAATGGGAGAACCTAGAACGAGGATATGAATTTCGATCTCTAATAAAATCGTTTACCGCTATTGCGATGAATTGGTTTTAGATAGGTATCTACACCTGGAATATATGTAGGAGAATATGAAGCACAATGACACACTCGACTAATAGTTTTCAATGGGCGTTTCACCATTTATTTCTTCTTGAACTCTTCCCGAGGTCACCTACTAGAAAATAGAAAAGGTATATCCATCACTCGCATTCACCTAATCAAGAAAAACGTCATTCGACAATCATCCAACAACTAATCCCACCATAGCTATAGTGTTGAAGACAATCATTTACAATGTCAAAGAATTCACTTGACTCTCAATTTGATGTCTTATAAGATAAATTTTGATTTTTTTTTCTTTAAACTTTTTTTTACGTTGTGCCTAGCATCCTCGTCGTTCCCTTCTCCAACCGATGTGCGATCTCATAATCCACCTCTTCAGGCCCCAACGTCCTCGCTAACACATCGTCCCGTGTCCACCCCCTTTGGGGCTCAACATCCTCGCTGGCACACTGCTCAGTGTCTGGCTTTAATATTATTTGTAATAGCCCAAGCCCACTGCTAGTAGATATTGTCTCTTTGGGATTCCCTTCAAGGTTCTTAAAATTGCGAGGCTGATAGTGATAATGGAATAAAACGGACAATATCTACTAGCGGTCGTCTCAGGCTCTTACAAATGGTATCAGAGCCAGGCACCGAACGGTGTGCCAACGAGGACATTGTGCCCCTAAAAGGGTAAATTGTGAGATCCCACATCGGTTGGAGAGGGGAACAATGCATTCTTTATAAGGATGTGAAAACCTCTATCTAGAAACACGTTGTAAAAACTTTAAGGGAAAACCCTAAAGGGAAAACCCAAAGAGAACAAGTGAGTTTGGGCTATTACAACCAATGTTAAGGTACGAGAATTTGAACCTTCAATTTTCCCTATTACTATATATATGTGATGTCCCACATTGGTTAGGGAGGAGAA
>NW_019648603.1:0-2632 GCF_002806865.2 Cucurbita pepo subsp. pepo
GTAAACATATTCTAATGAACTTTAATAATATGCATTTTTTTTAAAATGAATTGAATCCGTTATGTATTTGGACTAAATAGAAATCAATTTCATTTTCAAACCTTTATAATCGAACCTGTCATTTTTAAAACCTCAAACACCAAAAGAATATATTAGCATTTCACCTCAAAGATAGAATCAGATTGATTCTCTAAATGCTTTTTTAGACATTCCTTAATGTCCCGGCTATTTACAAGAACGTGAGAAGCAAATGAATAATTATTCGCTTCCGAAAGAAATCGAAGAATTTCTCGAAAATCCAACCAGACCCATTTCTCCGACAGATAGTCAGAATTTCATATAGGTTCGAAACCTACACAGAAGTTCACTTGATCTCAAAAATTGTTGAAGAAAGATAGTGAACATGTGTCTTTCATTAATAATTTGTCAGAACTTATTATTAAATAATGAAAGTCATTTTAATAATCATTAACATAATAAATAATAATAATAATAATAATAATAAGTAATTTGTAAGCTTGTAAAGGAGAGATTAACAATAGGAAGCTCGTTGAAATAAAGAGGAAAGATGATCAACTTTTCATCATCTGAACTTCATCTTCGACATGATTTTTCTCGGATGAACATTAACTGATTTTTTGTTTTATTGAACAAAAATAAAGAATATACAAGAACATGTATGTGTCTATATATAATATATAACAATCCGACCAACCAAAACATCCACAATGAGTTACAAGAACAAGTTCCAATCTAAAAGAATGGTTTCAAGCTGATAAATACAAAAACCAACACCCACAAGCACGAGTTAGACCAAATCGTTCCCAAAGACATTGACAAAAAGAAAACAAAATAACATTAACATCAGCTCCTAACAATTCAAAATTAGCAGTTTTTTCATGGCAGCAAAACTAAAACATGCTCAAACTCGAAGCTGTACGAATAACATTGCTAATGAGAGAAGGACGAGTTCGAGTAACGAGCATGCGTTGTAGAATTTAAACAGAAAACCATGAACCCCATACTTTGACATAAACAGGATGCTGCAAGAAACTATAAATTATGTTCACTAAAGTAACAAATCAATGGGGACACAACCAGTTGGACCTATCTTCACAATTATAATTTGGTATGCAGCTATAATCAAGTTCATAATTCTGTATTTTGAAATTAAAAAATGTTTTTTTTTTTTTGTCCAAAAGAAATTCTCTCTTTATAAGATGGGGAATTTAGAATTAAATAAAAAAAATGCATAGATTCAAACAAAAGTAGCAAGCATAGTCAGAAAGACAACACTCACCAAAAACGCCTGGAATGTTTTTGTCTAACTTGTCAAGAAAATAGCAGTAGGATTCCCTGGGGATGGAGGATTCTGCTTCAATAATGAAGCCAGAGCTCCAGCTTTTGCAATAGCATCTGTATCAGACGCACACAAAACCTCCACCTCTTCCAAACCTATTTGCCTCTTAATCAACTCCAAGTTCTCTTTAAGGACCTCGATCTCCCCGAAAGGAAGCTTCAAGTCCAAGGCATGAACCCCGAGTGCAGCGACCTCGTCCTTCTTAAACCTCAAAAATGGCATACATAACTTCTGTGTTTGTCTAAAGTCTGATGCCTGACCAACTGAACTCTTCTGTAGTGCCTCCATTATTTCACTATCTGGTGCAAATGTACGTTTAGTCGAGTCAAATTTACATCGGAGTATCCTCAGGCATTCGGCTTTCCATCCATCAAATTGCTCATTCACATATATCAAGCCAGTTAATTTCTTGTCCTCAATCACGGATGTGACGGGAGCACCCTTCTTGTTGCCTTTTTTAGATCCTAGAAGTTGTTTTTGAAGAAGCTTTCTCATCAAAACTATCGAGTCTTGCAGGTATTTGTTTGCACTTTTGAGAGTTAAATCAGGAGAATCAGCCGAAGGCCAGCCAGCATTAACAACAAACCCTTCCTTCTTCAACATTTCCCTCCAAACATATTCTGCATAGTGTGGACAAATTGGAGTGATAAGTCGTGTCTGGACATCCATAAAGCGGAAAACCAAATTGCGATTCATGCCTCCAGCCCCACATGAAAACCTGTACTCGTCCCTCGCTGCTTGGAGATCATAAAAACCAGACTTCAGAGCTTCTCTAAACATGTAATCTTTGTAATTTTGCTCGGTCGTTTTAACTGCAATATTGATTTCATTTTCAAAGACACGATCAGCATAGGTCGACGGAGGGCCTTTTCTAAGGAAGGAAGAAGAATCAGCCTGTAGAATGTCTTCCATCCATGCAATTTCTTTAGTCAAACGTAATATTGCAGCATTTGCAGTCTCAAAAACAAAATTTGCATCATCAACACCATCACCAGCATCAGCCAATGAGAATCGTGTGGCGTCAGCAGAAAACTCTTCAATTGCCTGACGCAGAGTTCTAAAATTCCCAGTAGATTTGGACATCTTTTCAGAATTAAGCATGATGTGCCCATTGCATCTGAACCCTCGTGGCCAATGGTGCTCTGGCATAATTGCAGTATGATTATAAATACAGAATGTCAAATGATTCTGAATAAGATCTTTTCCAGAAACCCGAAGATCAAATGGATACCAATACTCAAACTCTTGTTTCATCTTATTAAGAATTGAACG
>NW_019648604.1:0-2629 GCF_002806865.2 Cucurbita pepo subsp. pepo
GTTTTCTTCTTCTTCTCTGGTTTCACAGCAGAGGCTGCTGTTGGGTAATTCGATTTTCTCCCCAAAATGTGGCTCCTCTCCTCTTGGTCTTCTTTTTCCTTTTATATTGAGCATGGGTTCCCCTTGAGGGCTGAAAAGGAATAAGTAGTCCACATAGGATGTTCCTCATTGGGTAGTCAATGACCACTTGGACGGATGATGTGGATTTAAAATTTTCATGCCATCTCCCATTTGTTTCCAAATTTGCTACTCCCACATGGTTTAGCATAAATGTCTGAAATTTTACCATATAACTCAACTAAATATACAATTAAGATCGATTTATGCCAAATCAATTTTTTTTTTCATGTTAGACCGCAATAAACGATTTCATGCTCACTAAGTAGAATAAATGGGTAATAAATGAGAAAATTGTGAATAAGGGTGCAATATTAACTATAAAAAGACTTGATATAACTCTACTTTTAGAGAGTTATCAATATTATAATGGCTACTACCTAAATTATAACCTAAAGTTGATAATTGATGTCCAATTAGCCAACCCTAAATTTGTAATCATTGTGGAGTGATTGAAATTACAATGGAAGTAGTTTAAACTCCTAGTACCTTAAATGAAGTTGGTCTCTTCTAATAAAACACGAATTTCTCTTTAATATCATTAATACAATTATGCTTCATCTTGAACCTACTAAACATGAAACTAAAACTGCGTTCAATTTAACTCAATTTTATTGTCATCTTGAATGACGTGTAGGATATATTCTTGATTTACCTCGATATTTCATATTAGTTAAGCTTTTTGCAAAATCACAATTAGACAACAACAAAGATGAACTTGGGTCTATTTATTATTTTAAAGAAAATTTCTTTCTCCATCTTATTCCTAAAAACTTTGCAACTAAATTCATATTATGCGAAGAAACAAATTTTTTACTACAAGTAAAATATGCAACTTTAACTAAAATTTCATCTAAACAAATTTTATTGCCATACAACATAGATGACAATTATAGCCTTCAAACAAAAACTAGAATAGTTGTGGTGAACGGGATAGAAACTCTAGTGTTCATCCATAATATACAACCACTACCTAAATTATGACCTAAAAATTTGAAAACATAAGTTGTAGTTGAAAATTACATAAAACAATCCCCTAAATCCAAGAACTCTGTCCAATTAGTAAATCCTAAAGATAGTAGCTAACATAGAGTAATTGAAGCTCCACATGAAGTAATTTAAAGTTCCAGTTACTTAACTAAAGTTTATCTCGTCTTTAATGAAGCATGAGTTGCACTTAAGTTCATGAAATGTTTATAGACTCCAACTCTTAGTACTATTAATGCAATTATATTTCATATGAGTTTGTCATAAATCAAACTATGGTACATTCAATACAACTTCATTTTCTTGTCATACGAAGAAAAATAGAAGAATTAAATCAAACAAACTGATGAACTGAGCCGAATAAATCCAACCCAACCCAAACTGATTAGTTTGATTCATTTGTTGGGTTGTAGTTTATTTGATAACACTTGCATATTAGAACAATTCAATATTACAAGCCTTACTTACAAGTAAAATACTAGACCATCAACTTTTTGTTTTATAGTCCAACAACCGCTCAAGAAAATAGATTTCAAACTTGAGAGAAAAAAATATATTGAGTAGGAGTTAAAAATGTTGCATTTTTTTTAGAAAGGGCATTTGGTCTAGTGGTATGATTCTCGCTTAGGGTGCGAGAGGTCTCGAGTTCAATTCTTGGAATGCCACTCGTGGATTTCATTAACAAAGAAAATAAATAAATGAAATAATGATGATACATTCCATAAACAACTTAATATAGTTGTTAATAAGGGCATTTGGTCTAGTGGTATGATTCTTGCTTTGGGTGCAAGAGGTCTTGAGTTTGATTCTTGGAATGCCCCTCCAAAAGAATAAAAAACAAAAAAAAATAAAATAGTTATCACAATGGGGCCTAACCCAAAGGAATGCGGTGGAAATGCACCTTCAACTTATATAAATTTTTCATATATTGAGGCACGGAAAATATATAGACTAGCAACTAAGAATTATAAATCTACAACAAAGACATTTGGTCTAAGTGTTAGGATTATCCCTTTCGGTGTGAGAGGTCTTAAGTTCGATTCTCAAAATGTCCCCAACAATATAATATGATTTAAAATGTGGATTTTTTAAACATTGAACCAAGAAGATGAGAATAGAGAATGAAACATATTCTTGGAAGGGCGACTTCAAAAAGACCAATTGTCACAATCCTTTTTAGAAATCTTCAAAAAGACCAATTGTCACAATCCTTTTTAAGAATCTTCAAAAAGACCAATTGTCACAATCCTTTTTTAGAAATCTTCAAAAAGACCAATTGTCACAATCCTTTTAAGAAATATGCACCCAATGAAGAAAGTTTGAGCCATAGGTTCGAATAGATCATCAATATGCACCCAATGAAGAAAGTTTGAGCCATAGGTTCGAATAGATCATCTGTTGCGAATAGATCATCTGTTGTCACAGAGCCATAGGTNGAATAGATCATCTGTTGTCACAGAGCCATAGGTTCGAATAGATCATCATTGTCACAATCCTTTTAAGGAAGATGCACCCAAATAACCGA
>NW_019648605.1:0-2618 GCF_002806865.2 Cucurbita pepo subsp. pepo
GACAGATATTAGCCTCGATTATAGTTAATTTTCTATAACCCATAAAACAGATTTGATTTTAATAATTAGACAAAGGGAATGAAAAAGAGATCTGAAATATGACTTACCATAATAAGAAAGCAAGATCTCTTTCCAATAATTAAATCTTCAGCTTGTAGATCTGTCTCCAATAATTAAATTTCCAGCTGGAAATCTGGTTGTTCGTATTTTTTCTTTTCTTTTTTTGATTGAAGGAACACCCATGAATCCTATATTCTGATTCGGGATTTTGACTGAGTTATTTGAAGAGAGATAGTTGGGAGAGGAAGGGGGTTAGTGGAGAGTAGTTAGGGAAAATATTATTTCAATTATTTAATTATTTTTTTTTGGTCGTTACATTATCTATCCCTAAAAATAACTTTCGTCCTCGAAAGTCTCAAACTCTTGTACTAGCTCGGGATATTTTTCTCTTATTTCGTCCTCACGCTCCCACGTGGCTTCCTTGCTGTGGTGATTCCGCCACAGTACCTTAACGAACGCAATGCTCCTGTTGCGTAAGGTTTTTACTTCTCTAGCTAAGATTCTTACTGGTTTTTCCTCGTAGCTTAGATCTTCATTGAGTTGGAGTGGTTCGTAGTCTATTACGTGGATAGGGTCCGTAATGTACTTCCTCAGCATCGACACGTGAAATACATCATGTACTCCTGAGAGGGCTGGAGGTAGGGCTAACTTATACACTACTGGACCAACTCGCTCTTGGATCTCGAATGGTCCAATGAATTTAGGACTTAACTTGCCCTTATGTCCAAATCTTAACACACCTTTCATAGTTGCCACCTTGAGGAATACTGGGTCCCCTATCTCAAACTCCAGGCTTTTACGCCTTACATCGACGTAACTTTTCTGTCTACTTTGAGCGGTACGCATCCTCGCTTGAATTTTCTGGACAGCCTCATTGGTGAATCGAACCAGCTCGGGTCCTACTAATTCTCTCTCTCCTACTTCGTCCGAACATAGTGGGGACCTACACCGTTTCCCGTACAGGGCCTCAAACGGTGCCATTCCAATAGTTGCTTGGAAACTGTTGTTATACGAGAATTCCATCAGGTGGAGTTTGGAATCCCAACTTCCCTTAAAATCTAGTACACAAGCGCGTAGCATGTCCTCTAGAATTTGGTTTAAACGCTCCATTTGTCCATCTATTTGGGGCTGAAAGGCGGTACTAAAGTCGAGGCGGGTACCCAGCGCTTTTTGAAGTCCGAGCTAGAACGCTGACGTAAAGCGTGGGTCCCGATCTGACACTATAGATACTTGGACTCCTGTAGTCTTACTATTTCTTTCACATACAGCTATGCCCAATTGTCAACTGTATATGTAGCTTTCCCAGGTAGGAAGTGTGCTGACTTGGTCAACCTATCGACAACTACCCGATCATTGTATAGCCTTTAAGCGTTTTGGGTAATCCTACTATGAAGTCCATTGCTATGTTTTCCCACTTCCACTCTAGTATGCTTAAGGGCTGCAACAACCCCGCCGCCTTTTATCTAGGAGCTTTCACTTGTTGACAAACTAAGCACTTGCTCACAAACTCGGCCACGTCCCTCTTCATGCTCTTCCACCAGAAGTGTTGTTTTAAATCTCGGTACATCTTAGTACCTCCTGGGTGCATGGCAAATGATGAGTTGTGAGATTCGTTAGTATTTCTTTCCTTAGCTCCTCTATTGTCGAGACATATAGGCGTCCCTGATACAATAGCCCTTCATCTGAGGTCTTTGAGAATCCATTTACTAGACTCTCAGCTAGCTGGCTTAAGACTTTCTATAGGTTTGGATCCTCTCGTTGGGAGGTAACCATTCTTTGCCTAAGTGTAGGTTCACTGTAAGTCAGGCCAGTTGTGCCATGACTCTCTCGGTCGCTGCAACTATGTTGGCTCACTCGAATTTTCTTTGTACCCCTACTTCCCTCGTAATGAGGGCCGAAGAGTGGGTCGTCTTTCTACTCAATGCGTCTGCAACCACATTTGTTTTTCTAGGATGGTATTAGATATTTACATCGTAGTCCTTCACCAATTCTAACCACCTTCTCTGTCTCATATTTGACTCTTTCTGGGTGAAGAAATATTTAAACTCTTGTGGTGAGTTAAACTTTGAATTTTCTCAACATACAGGTAGTGTCACCAAATTTTCAGCGCGAACACTACAGCGGCCAACACCAGGTCGTGGGTAGGGTAATTATCTTCGTTTTTTTTTTAGTTGACGGGAGTGTATGCAACAACTTTACCGTGTTGCATTAACACACATCCTAGTCCATTCTTTAAAGTTGTCACTATAGATTACGTACTCTTGTAAGATCTCGGGTATCATGAGTACCGGGACGGTTACTAATCTCTCTTTTAGGTTCTGGAAGCTTGCCTCATAAGCATCATTTCATATAAATGGTACCCATTTTCTCGTTAGGTGTGTCAAAGACGAGACTATTCTAGCGAAGTCCTACACGAACCTTCGGTAGTATCTCGCTAGTCCTAAGAAACTCTGTACTGGTGTTACCAAAGTTGGGCGTTCTTACTTCGTGACTGCTTTGATCTTAGTAGGGTCTACAAACACTCCATCCTTTGTCGCCACGTATCCTAGGAAAGAGAC
>NW_019648606.1:0-2607 GCF_002806865.2 Cucurbita pepo subsp. pepo
AAAAAAAAAAAAAAAAAAAAAAAAAAAAAGAAGTTCAATTGTATCTTCCTTTTCATTATCTTCGTGTTAGCGTGTTTTTGGGAATGAGCAATATCATCGTAATAGGTATTATTTGTAAACAGAAATTTTCCATCGTTTCAATTTTTAGAGTGTGATATCCACTTCTATTATTGTTGCAGCTACCGCCAATATCAATTGGAAATGGCGTATTGGACTTGGTGGTTATTGGTTGCGGTCCAGCTGGTCTTGCTCTGGCTGCGGAATCGGCTGCTTTGGGATTAAAAGTTGGACTCATTGGTCCTGACCTGCCTTTTACAAATAACTATGGCGTCTGGGAAGATGAATTTAAAGGTATGTTGATGCATGCTGCTCATTGTTTTGGCATGTTTCTGACTGCTCTCGACTTAGTTCAGTCTTAAAGTGGGCTCATAGTTCTGTCATCGTCTATGCTCCATAAAACATACTCTATTTCCTTTAAAAATTGCTTCCAAAGTCCATCCATTATGTTAAACAATATTTTTCTCCTCTTATTTCAAATATATGCATCATTAAATCACTCCAAAAGTCAAAAACTATAAGTTTTATAAGAGATGGTGGAACTTATGTTTATTTNTATTTAATTACTTCAATGTCATGTCTTTGGTGTGGCATCAACTTGCAAGCTGCAAGCAACTATCATATTTGATGCGAGGAAATAGCTACTACTCTACTACAAGATTAAACTTCACTGAAGAAAGTCAAGAAGCCAACCTTTGTCGATGGGTAAATCACTCCTCATGTGAACTGTGATATAATCGTTGTAATATAGTGTGTTATTTTAATGAAAATCGAAGAATGTGATTAAATTGTTTCGGACCCATGCAATGAAAATTAGTTTAGATAGTAGAAGAAACTAAGAAATCTTTTGGTATAAATAGTTCTCGTCCGGAAAATTGCTACTACTTAATATTTGTTCTAACAATATTGCATACCAACTAGTCAGCTTACATTTACTTTGACCAATTTTTAGGCTCCGTGACACTTGTTTCAATCCTTATCCCATCAAATTCTCTATTTATTTTTGTGAATGACATAGAATTAATCCTTATTTTATTTGGGATACCTTCTATTTTTCAATATAAATTAAAATGTAAAACCTCGTAATAAATTCAATAATATTTAATAAAAATATTATAATATAAATTTCAATATTACATACCGTTTAGTTAATTAAAAAAAATCTCACCCCCTCCCTCCATTTTTTATTGAATGAGAATTCACACCCTTAAATGTCCAAAACGAACCGTTTCGTCGATGGATAAGGTAGCCTTTTCAATGGAGTTAAAGCCAATAAGATATCTACACGTGGGAATGGCTGGATGCCAATTTGACAATTCCGAATAAAACACCACCATTTAATTTCCCTCCCCAATCCTGCCAGCTACAATATCGGAGGTTGTGCCAAGGGAGCCGGAGAGTTAAAGAACAAGCGGAGCAACGGAATTGCATTCTCGGTCACGCTAAATTTCATCCCTGTTTCGCTTTGATTCTTCTGTTTTCTGACGCAATTGAATCTCGATCAATGACTTAAATGCTTGCTTCTTGTGATAACACAAATCAACAATGGAGTGTATTGGACTCGCTGCTCGGAATTTTGCGGCAATGGCGGCTTCCAGTAGCCCTAATTTAGCTTCAACGGGAAGAAGAAACCTCCAGTTGTTATGTAGGACGGAAAGCCGTCGGTTTGGTTTGCGTCGGCGTTCGATGCTAGTGATGGCCAGTGCCGGAAGTGACAGTTGTTTCGCAGTGAAAGAAGGATTTTCCGACGAGGAAGATTTCATTAAAGGCGGTGGCTCTGAGCTTCTGTTCGTTCAAATGCAGCAGAACAAGGCGATGGAGATGCAGTCCAAACTCGCTGACGAGGTTCGGCTATTTCTGGCAACTCTTCATAATATTTCATCGTGAACCTTTCTTACAATTTTCGTCGGCATAGCTTTGATATATATATTTGCTGTGTAGTTCGTCATTAATAAATTAAATGCTCAAATTGATCTCAACTATCTTTTTTTACTTGCTATTGGAATTTGTGCCTCTATAATTTAATATGCTTGTGCTTTTAAAATTTTATAGTCCCTGCAATCTTGTATATATTAATTGAATAAATTCACAATGAATTCAAAGCTTAAGCTTGTGGGGGTTCGAAGAACTTAATATTATATCTTTTGACCTCTATGATTTGATTAAATTATGCAATTATATCTGATGTGGTCGGTTCAATGGAATTAATGTCTCTATGACACTTGGAAATATGCCTTGATACACCCCGTTTTTCTGCTTCGGACCATTACTCGTGGCGATTGTTTAAGCTTTTTTTTCCTTTATTTTTTTCTATTGACGTTTACTTATGTATAAATTTGAGGATTTGAGGATTTGAGGATTGAACTGATATGGTTGGATTTGATTATTTCAATATAACTGTTTGGTTAGGAACTACGGATCCTTACAATGGTATGATATTGTCTACCTTGAACAGAGGCTCTCGTGGTTTTGTTTTTGCTTTTTTCCAAAAGACCTCATAGAAAATGTATTCCTCACTTATAAATCCATGATCACCCACTTAATTAGCCA
>NW_019648607.1:0-2592 GCF_002806865.2 Cucurbita pepo subsp. pepo
TAGGTACCTAATAATTATATTTTTATTAAAAAACTTATTTTCTATGATTTTGTATAAAACAATTGATAGAGTTATTTTGTGTCTATATTTACTTTTCTTTCTATATTTAGTTTAAGTTTTTTAATACTGAAATCTTCCTTCTTTTTTTTTCTTTATTTGTATTTACTCTATTGCCTTTTAATTATGTTCACATGTGTTCCAAATTTCGAGTGGATCCCTATTTTCAAATCTTTCCTTATCTCCGTGTTTCCTTTTGTTTGACATGATGTTCTAACTCAAACCTAAACCATTGTAATGATTTAATGAAGATCTAACTACAGTAGGGTGATTTCTAAAAAAAGAAATAGGATAAGAGAAATGAAGATTTAATATATACCTTAATGACCATATCTATCTTCATGTAAATCTCTCTATAGGTGAATCTCAACTGGGTAAGAGCGGTTCTCATTTTTTCATAAGTAAATCTAACAATTATTGTTTTTCTGTTCTTTTTTCCAATGGTGACTTTCTCCGGATGGGTTGAGGAGAGATAACTTAGGAAAGAGATTACTTAGGAAAGACATAAGAGGTTAGTGAGAGAAGTGGGGGAGGGTTGTTCCTTCTTTTTTTTTTTTTGTTTATTTATTATTATTTTTTTATAACCTAATCTTATTTTATAATTGTTTTTAGTTGTTTATTTGTTTATGATTTTTTAGACTATTACATCATTAATAGGAAAATTGTCTCCATGGACCATTTTGACAATTGTACCTTTGTTGGGTCACCTAAGGCACCATTAAAGGTGTGAGAATCTATCGCTTGAAATCTCGCATACCTTGCTTCTCGCATGGATTGCCTACTGTTGGTCTGTTGGGTGGTCACCATCGTTTGCATCACAATGTAGAATGATTCGAAAATAAGGGTCGTCATGGGGTCCATTCAAGTAGCCGGTGCGTCGCTGGAGGTGGACTCCCTCTACCCCTACCCCGTCCTTTAACAGGGGATGTCTTTTTTCCATACGTCCTCTTCCACATTCTCTAGGTGACATGATCTATAGTCAACACATAATTACTCATGATAGACAAATGACTCAGTCAACAATAGAACACTCAACAATAACATTTTTTTTCCTACTGAGATAGAGTCTATGCATGACATGACCTTTTTTTGTGTGAAAAATTCATTTAAATAATTCATAACACCATGCCATGGACTTAATCATTCGCAATAAAACCTTAAAAAAAATAGCGAAAAATAAACGACGTGAAATTTATATAAAACAAAAAAAGAATAAAACAATGTCCTAATCTAACTTAAGGACTACAAAATAAATAAATGCAACTTATCGTAACACAAGTTCCATGGTCTTTAATGTGACTTGTGGGCCGTGTGTAGGAACCCCTATACTCAATAAGTGGCCCGACTATTGGCGTTATGAAATGAAGTCACATCAAATGTAGTCATCAACTGTATAAGAGTTCATTTCATTCTCTTGAAGGCTTTTTAGTAAGAGTTCATTTCATTCTCTTGAAGGCTTTTTAGTTCATGCTAAATTAGATTTGTAATACTTCTCTACACATGACCCACACCTACGAACATGGGCCCATTAGGCAGGCTCCCACGCTCCCTATGCCTACTTGTCTGGCTAGCACTCGCTAAGAGTTGTTGCTGGACACCCGTAGGGAATAGCGATTGTCGTAGCATTATGGCGAACAAGATGATAACAATCAGTC
Organism: Cucurbita pepo subsp. pepo; assembly: GCF_002806865.2. Taxonomy (NCBI): domain Eukaryota; kingdom Viridiplantae; phylum Streptophyta; class Magnoliopsida; order Cucurbitales; family Cucurbitaceae; genus Cucurbita; species Cucurbita pepo. The sequence continues at coordinate 1,713 of NW_019648607.1, forward strand.
TCATGAAGTACGCGTCCGTGCTCATCATAATGGGGTAGTATCTCGATACACATGAACACACAATTATGCATCAGATCCCCATACTTTCCATCACAGTATGCTAAGTAGGAATTCAAACATAAAAGTATAAAAATATATATTTATATTAATGTATTTGCATAAACTTTAAAAAATGACTGCATAGGGTAGTGGATTAGTGTGTCTAACTTTGAATTAGAAAGTTGTGGGTTTGACTCCCTTTGTAGTCAACATAAAACTTTTAGGGTCAACAACATTATATGATTCATAGTCACTTAGGTGACTCATCGACACACCCCTTGCAATTACGGGACCTATCATATCGTACTAGGACCTGAGCCTCTTTTTCTTATAGGGCGAGCATTCTCTAGTAGCTCTCAGTGCCAGACACCCGTTAGGGGTACAAGGTCACAACATTTTTTTCATTTTTATTATTGTTTAATACAATCCCGCTAGCGAACATATCATATCGTTTTTCATATCGTTTTTCATATCATTTCTCATATCGTTTATCATACTTTCATGCATACGTCGAGATTGTATTTTATGCTAGTCATATCATTTCCATATGCATATCTTAGTTCACGTCGTTTCATGAATGTATCCTAGTCTTACCGTTATAGGAACGCATCCTAACCATATCGTTTTATTTACGAATCCGAGTCATACCGTTATAGGAACGTATCCTAACCATCATTCACGTATCATAACATATACATAACATTGATGGTGCTAATAGAACACATGCGGAAGCAATTTGGATCTTAGGCACTTTTAGAACATCAATTATAGTAAATAACTAGCATGTTCATAAGTATTAAAACTTAATGAGTTTGAATACTAACCTTTTGTAGTTCAAACT
>NW_019648608.1:0-2588 GCF_002806865.2 Cucurbita pepo subsp. pepo
ACCTCTCTCCACTAACCTCTCATCCCAATCACATCCTCTTTCCTCCACCCCACAATATCACAAAATGGCATATTTAAGAAAAAGTAAAATGTGTTTCAACCAAAGTAGATATGATGCATATTTACCTAGAGAGATTTTCGTATGTTATTACGGTAAAATCCTATCTCTTTTNTTTTTTTTTTTTTTCCTTTGTATATAGTTATGGTTAAAAGAAATTAATTTAGGATCAAATCTTTTTTCATATTTTACTAGATAATCATATCCCATATTCAATTAATTAGATTTTTTGTTAGCATTTGGAGTGATAGGACATAATGTTAGAATCAATAAAATTTTAGTTGGCAGATTTATAAATCTATAAGATGGTAGCCAAACAATCGATTAAAATTGGCCAATAATATCGGTTTACATAATGAAAATAAATATAGGGTTAGAGTAATATCTTGTTTACAGAATTGGAAAGGTTTACAGAATTGAAAATCTATTTACAGAATGAAAATAATTACAAAGACCTAGGAGGGAAGATTGAGGAAAGATTTGGGGAACATAATTTAAAAATAAAACAGGAAATATGGGCATGGAACCCCATCAAATTTTGTCTAACAGTAAATATCAGAATTTTCGGATGGCCAATGTAAATTAGAGAAATAATTTTATAGAGTTCCAACTTGAAACTGATGTCATGGGCTCACATAGGTTGACTTGGATTTCAAAGGACGGAATCGAACTTTCATTAAGGATATATTCGTGACAACGACTTAAGTAACCAGGTAAGTGGCCTTACTATCGGAATAGTTATATTTGATGTTGACACGTGCCTGTGGTTCTGCACGTGTCATATATACTGATATGTGTGAATTATCTGTGAATCGGTAGGCTTATATTATGTTTGTGTTATGTTATAATATGTGAATTGTATGATAATAAGTGTGGTACGATGTGTTCAAGGATATGTTTGAGATAGGATACGAGAAGGATGCACAAAACGAAATGTAACGATAGGAGTAAGATACGTTCATGAAACGTTAAGGTTAGGTTACATACCGGAGTGCCATGGATAGGAGAGATTGATGAAAGAATATGGTTAGGATATGGGTAGAAAGGGATAGGTTTGTGATAGATTGATAGAACGATAGCGTTAGGATACGTTCCTGTGATGATATGACTAAGGTACGTTCACGTAACGATATGACTGTGATAGGTATAAGAACGTTAAGGCTATGATAAGTTAGGGAACGATATGACCACGAAGTGTTTACGATACTCAATGTTTATGATACGATATATTGTGATGTGATGTGTCATGTTTAGATTGTTTTGTGTGACCATTGAGGTAATTGTTGTATGAATTGCACATTATGAAATGACATGTTAAAAGCATGGAGTGTTATGTTATGTTTTCTAAATTGTATGTATACAGCATGTTATGAATGACATGATATCACAACAAATGAAATGAAATGAAATGTAACCCCGTTAGGATTATGTATGATACGTAGACTGAAAATGAGAAATGACATGTTAAGCATGAAAGATGATAGTGGGGTTATATTCATTAATGATAAAAGTAGAAATATTGGGGACCCCATGCATTATGTGTTCTCATGCATTTGGGGGATACCCATATTCCATCACGAGGGTACGGACACGTACATCCAATGGCAAGACAACGATCGTTATGTTTGCATAGCGCTGTCATGACGGTGACTAGTTCTAACGAGTGTCCAGCCTAAGGAGCTCCCAAAGTATGCTCGCCGAACAAGGAAAGTGGCTCAGCGGTGTGCGAATTGACTTGTGAGCCCATACTCGCATGTATGGGCTGTGTGTAGAGTATATGGTACACGTCCAAATTACCCATTAGAACAGCACAGTAGGAAGACAGATTGAAAGATAGGTCCCATCATCTCATTTGCATGTGATTGTTGCATTTAACTCCAATAATGGGGTCACTTACTAAGTATTCTTTAAATACTCATGTCATGTGCTACTACATTTTTAAGGTTAAGGCAAGGCATTCCTGTACGGCTGACGACGGCATCGCAACTCAAGACCATGACACATGCATATGAAAGTGGTATTTATTTTCTTAGACTTACGATAGAATAAGATGTTTTTAACTTAAACTCTTATTTATTTGATTTAGTCGTTTGTTGTGTCGTTTTAAAGATGTTTTCGAAACACGTAAGTCCATGATTGTGTTTTAAGATAAAGGTTATGTTTTAAGGAATTGAAATGAAGTCTTCCGCATTCAATGTTTATGGTACATACGTACTAGCGACCTTAAATTCAGTAGAAAATTTCGGGTCGTTACACTAAGAGTGGTCAAAAAGCTGTGATTTAGCTATTGGAAGCAAAATGACACAGGGGAAGACTCATGTGTTTGGGATTGATATGGTGAAAAGTGTTGTGGAAGCTGTTTTTGATTATGGCGTTACTATGCACCTCTATTTATTGTGAAATCTTTGATATAAGTGTTTCACTTGTACAAGCTACAATTTGGAGATGAAACTAACATGAAACAGACCTGCTAAAGATGGAACTGCTTGCCGTCTGAATAATATTCAGTTATGGAATTAACATCCCCTTCT
>NW_019648609.1:0-2585 GCF_002806865.2 Cucurbita pepo subsp. pepo
GAAAAAAAAAGGGAGGAACTATGAGAAAGGTAATGGAGATGTAGATGAGAAAAAACATAGTATACCGGAAATAGAGGATAGATAGCAGAGCAAAATAATGTCCAAAATAGATAAGATAATCACAATTTTACAAATATATCAATTACAGAAGAAAAGAATTATTGCTAGTTCTTTCTCCAACTACCAACAAAAACTAAAAGGTTTGTATCTGGTTCAGAAATGAAAAAAGAATCGACTACTGTGTTGCTGGTTTATCTGAATTCAGAAATGTGAAACCAACCAATCATTCTCGCAAGAAAGAACAGTGAAGGGCAAAAACAAATTACCTTGAGATACTCATCCACATCGGCCTTCATCTGCTTTGATTTAAGAGCTCCATCCACCTCTGATAGAATACGTGGGGATTGATTGATTTCGGCCAGCAAGTCAATCTGCATATGTGGAACATTCTTTTTACTAACGCATACTTTAATTTCTATGGACAAAATACTTGCAAAAATATGAAGACAAGACCTTCAAGTTGGGAGTAGAAGGATCTGGAAGTCTCATGTTTCGAGGAAACGCACTAAGGATGATATTCCGCATCTGAATGCAGCTAGGAGGAATCATATCACAGAAAGTAAAATGATAGTCACATAGGAACTCAGGGAAATCATGAAGTAACACTAGCAATACCCTAAGAGTGCCTTTATAAAGAAAATGAACCTGCAAAGTAGATGAAAAAAATAAATAAATGCCACGGTACATCCTGCAAGTAATGAAACTGAAGACTGAAAAAAGTAGGGCAAACCGGTGGTCCAAGTTCAGCATTCCGCAAAAATGGCTCCATGAATTGAAACATGTCTACTAGCAAGCGCTGGATATAAGGCCAACCCTTCTGACTATTCCCGGTAAGCATCTTCGGCATAAAACTTCTATGACTAACCAACTCAAGCCAAGCATAGCTGATGGAAGCATGAACCAGCATTACATAATTGCAATAGTTGAAAATTAAAGGGAAGAACAAAAAAAATCTGTGCAACCACAAACACGCATCTATACATATAGCCCACGATCATTATTGCAAATTAACTTTGTTAAGGCTGCCACAACCTATTGAATTATGAATAGTTTTTTATTTACTTTTTCTTTTTTCTTTTGTTTTTGGCTCCAAAGAAGATTTTTGATGCAGAATAATATCAAAGATTTAAAGAAAAATGCTAGCTTTCACTCATTAGAATTGATACTTGTAAAGATCTAATTACAAAATTTGATTTCCTATCCAACGGTTATTTTCTCAGCCAAAAATCAAGTGGGGCAAGGGAAAGATCAGACGCTACCTGAACGCTGGAATCTTAAGAGGGTGCAACGCATGAAATGCATTAGCGAAAGCTGTCAATATCTGCAACATGGTAACCATACAATCTAGATTATTCATGAAGAAAAGAGATGAGCAATTATTAGAGCCAAATGATTCACACCTGAAAGTTGGCACCATCAACAATAGGTTCTAGAGATCCAAGGTCAGGAAGCCAGTTAATAAACAATCTAAAATATGGTCTTGGATTAAATGATGCTTTCTTCTCCTCGGCATCTCTCTGAATGAATCTTACGGTCACCGCCAGAATCTGAAGCATGCAGCATAGAATTACTAAGTTATGAACAAGCATGCAAAATATAAATAAAGCACAAAGCATTTCTTAAGCTCATTACCCTTGATAAAAGAGCAGTTTTGCCAGATCCCTGAAAATAAAATAATGAAACACGTCAGATGAAAATTAGCATCATGGAAGAAGTGGAGGGGGAAAAAAAACAAGAAAAAGAAAACAAGAAAAAAAAAAGAGAAAAAAGAATCAAAGAAAGGAGCAATGAAAGAGCCAAAGAAGCAGATGGGGCAACATTTTATCAAGACATTATTAAGCTCACCTTCAAGATCGAAAATACAAGCTTGGCATAAATATCAATTGCAAGGAAAGATAGATTCTGTGTTTGTTGTGGAGATTGTAATGCACCCGAGTTAATTACTTCTGATGATAAGCAATGTGCCACAGAAATTTCCTACATTAACCAGCATGCAGTGAGTTGGCAAAAAACAATTTATGATTCAATGAGGAACAGACATTTCTTCCAAAATAAGAATTCAAGCATACCGTGAGCAGACGGAAAAACCGGTCAGCCACATCATCCCCTTTCAGAAGTCCATTCTGATGTAATTGTAGTATGAAATGGTTAAATGCAGCTTCATTACCACCAGGAAGCTCACATATTCGATACCATTCAGCAAATAATATTGACACCTACAGATACAATGAAATTCCAAAATCAATAGGAGCACGACATTCTCATCTGAAAAGAAGTCTCTTATCTTTAATTATAGATTAAAAAAAAAAGATGTCTCTCATCTTAAAAAAAAATGTACACAGTTCAGAACTTAAAACATCCTCAGTTGCTTCATACTTCAACCTCTAGCATACCAAATGAATTAGCAGTATCTACATCTGGCAGTATGATTACAACCCATGTAAAATTACAAAAAATATTCAGATAAAATACACCCAGAGAATAATGAAATTTGGCCAAATCATCGACGTCATCCTAATTAGCTT
>NW_019648610.1:0-2581 GCF_002806865.2 Cucurbita pepo subsp. pepo
GGGAAGGAAGAACTCTGCTAAATAAATTGGAGGCTAAAAAGGTCTAGAATGAGCTCACCAATAAGAAGTTATTCTAGAATGAGCGATTTTAGGTAAGTTCTAGATAGGGAAACAAGTTTGAGCCAATTTTGAAAATGTATAACTAGAGGTACAATTTACTAAATGTATGAAATTGGTCCTTATAATGTGATCTTTAAGTTTGATGAAGAAATCGATCTCAAAAGACCGTTGAAAAAGTTGGAGAAGATAAGTTTGAGGCGGACTCTTCCTATATTTTAAGGAAGAAGATGAGTTCAATTTAACAACCCTTGATTTTCTNAAAATTTTATTTGTGAAACTGACTCTAGAAATCACTAATTTAAAAACAAACCTTAAATTTAGTACATTAAGTTAGTAAATTTTAAAGTATTATGGAAGAATTAAGTGAAGAATTGTGAGATAACGACCTAAACTAGCCATTTTACTTGAGAACTAAGTACGTTAAGCAACTCACTAAATGGACTCCGCTAGTCATGAAAATTTAATTGAAGTCTTAACATGATATATCAACACTATTATGAATTTTTGTAGTCATTAGAGGAGGTTAAGAAGCTAAATCAAGTAATAGTGTAAAATGATCTTAATATCCATAACCGAAATGACCTCCAAATGTTATAAAACTTTATAAGAGATTTATTTCGTGTTGTCTAAGGATTATATAAAGTTTCAGAACCATTAGATAATATTTGGCGCTCGAAACAAGTCTAGGTGATAAATGACTAAAATGTCCCTAATGATTAATCTCAAATTTATGTGTCATATTGATTTTAATGTGATAGAAGTTTGACGTAACTTGGGCTCATTTTAAGAATGAACATTATCAACATGGTCAAGTTATGTTATATGTTAGGCTAAAGATTAGCTCTTGATTTTCATGTAATTAAGTTTCTCATTAGCCCTTAATTTTCAAATGAGAAGCCCTTAATTTTTAAGTGGCTAATTTTCAAGTAATTTGAGAAGCCCTTAATTTTTAAGTGGCTAATTTTCAAGTAATTAAGATTGTACAAAAGAAAGATTAAAAGTTTTAGGATAATTCTTGATTTTCAAATAACTAGAATACTACCTAAATCAAGATGAGCTATAGCTTGACTCTTGATTTTGAAATATTAAGGGTACTACCTCAAGACGAGCCCTAGGATAGCCCCTAATTTTTAAGTGATCAAGATGCTACCCTAAGTCACGATGAGCTCTATGTTAACCCTTAATTTTCAAGTAATCAAGATGCTAATAAGATAAGCTTAGGTTAGCCTTAGATTTTCAAGTAATCAATATGTTACCTTAATGTCATGAATCAAGTAACTAATCAAGATGCCATGAATTAATATACTACCTTAAAGTTATGAATCAAATCAAGTTAATAAGCTTTAGATTAGTCCTCGATTTTCATGTAATCAGGATGCTACCTCAATGCTATATATTAAGTCAAATAAGCTTACCATACACCCATACCCTCAAGTTAGGTACATTTTAAAGACACGATTAAGTACTTACAAGTAGGCTACTTACTGAGTTCTTGTGCTCACCCTATGTTTTTCAAGTTTTTTAGGTAACTAAGGAGTAGGAAAAAACGAGAGCGGGCTCTAGAGCAAGTGTCATAGAAAAAGTACACTTCAACCTCATACACCGTTTTTGTAAACATAAACTTCACTTTTATTTAAGTTTTGAAAAAATATTTAATTTCCCCTTTTTTTCAAAATAATATTTTCTATTTATAAAAATCTTAAATGCTTAGATTTGGCAATTATTTATTACTTATTTTTTCCTGTTTTATAATTATCACGTTTGAGTACTTTTCTCTATGGTACTCCAAAACACAAGGTTATTTATTTATTTATTTATTTAGAATATATTTATTTAAATATGATTCTATTATTATACTCTAAAATTCTAAATACATTCCTGCAATAATATCTTCAAAATACAATAGATTGATTAGTTTCAGGCAAACCAAAACCTGTCGTACTTGAGAAATAAATATTGAACTAATATCATATGAAAAAAAGAGAGAATATATTAAATGAATAAAAAAATAAAACAATACCTAGATAAGTTATTTACATATCGAGTTTTGTTCCATTGGTAGATAAAGTAATAGTTTGTCGTTCAGATTCAAAAACACGATTTCGATAGATCTTATCAATGCAATATTTGATTTTTCTATCTATGCCAGGTTCAGCAACCCAACGATGTGCCTTGTCTTCATCGCTCGGCCACACCTTGCCCGATCTTGGCATCTCGTCCCAATAACCACTATGGTCGTAGTGATCTTCCTTTCTACCTCTTCTAAATTTGAAAAAACGAAAGATTGAGAAAGATGAGCCAGCTTTCTTTGACCGATCGTTGCCTCCCATGAGTAGAGAAAGTGATTTGATGGAAAAATGAATGGGAAAGTGAGTGTTGGTTTAAAGAGGGAGGGATGAAGATGATGGTTTTACAGTGAATTAAAAGGGCATCATTCGCTAAAGGACAACTCGTGGGAGAACAAAGAATCTATGGATTCGAGCTATGAGAAACCAATATGCAAAGAAACATAAAGGTTAGT
>NW_019648611.1:0-2578 GCF_002806865.2 Cucurbita pepo subsp. pepo
GCTCCTCCGTTCAGAGTGAAGACAAATCCTGATGTCGATTTTCTCGAATCTACATCCATCTGAAAATCTGAGTCAGTGTACCCTGTAAGGATCAGATCCTTAGCACCGTATATTAGCATATAGTCCCTCTGTAACACCCCAAAAATGAAAGGAATTAGATCCAACAAGAATAAGCCGCCCATGTAAGACTCAAATGATCAAAAGGGGAGGAATTAAAGGATTAAGCAGGGATGATGATCTCAAGCAAGTCATTCTTATACCCTAGCAAGTAATGTTAAGGAGTTTAAGACCTATGGAAAAAGGATTGGAAAGTAAAAGTAAGTGAAAAGGGCGAAAAGGTCATTTTTTTCTAATTATTAAGGACCTTCCCGGATTTTTAGTTGCTTATCTAGAAGGAATTTCGGGATATTCAAGAAGGGAAAAATTACCAACATGAGATGAAGGGTTTTTAGAAAAATTATGGATTTTTCACGAAAAATAATATTAAAATATTCGAAAAGTGGCAAATGACCAAAATACCCCTAGAAGAATGGATAACTACGAAATGCCCTTCTATTCAGAATCAAAGCATCTATAGTGACCATCTGAGAAATATCTCTAGAACTCGAATCTCAGCCGGGATCTTCCCCAAATTTGGATAAGATCTAGACAACTGACAGATCATCACATCTAACGACTGGTATTCAAAACTAAAGTTGGTAAAGCCCTGATCGGAGCGGATTTTCTGACGAATTATCCAGAACGTTCAATCTCCAAATCACGACGAATTTGGAGCTTTCAATGTCGGCTTAAGCTCCTCCTATAAAGTCTGAAGTAGGGGTAACATTATGGAACAAGACTCGAGCAAGGTCAAGCACCCATTCGAGAGTTATGAGCGTTTAGTTTGTGGGTTTCCTACTCTCGGGTTTCTTCCAAATTCGAGAGCAATTCTCCACCATTCCTCCTCAAATATTCCTATAGTTTCCAAACAAGATTACCCACAAGTTCTATGAAGGAATCGAGAGGTGAAACGTCGTAGAACAAGATGTCAAAGAGATCGAAAATCCGGCGTTTCGGATGAGTTGCATAGCGAGAACGATTTCTGGAAATTAAGGTTCCACACTCAAATAGGTTCCTCCAAACAAGTTCCTATAGCATGATGAAAGGATATGAAAGAGGTTCCATGAAGAAATCAGGCCTTGAAAACCCCTAGAATCGGCTACCCGATAAGAAATCCCCTGTTTCAGCTCCAGCGAAGGAAATGATTTTGGACGAACTTTGGATCACAATATCTTAGGCTGTGATCCACGAAAAGGTATGAAATCAATCCCAAGCTCTTCCTTGTAACACCATCGTTAAGTTTAATGAAGAAATCGACGGGAGAAACAAAGATAACGAGGCTGTGGAAGGCCACTTTTAGACGGCGGTGCAAATCTGACCTTCCCTCGGTGTTTCTCAATTTTAACCCCCTTCCAGACTGGTTCTCATGATAAAACTTATGGTTCTAGAAACTAGACACAATAAGGAGTCTATGGAAGGAAATGTGAAGTAATTAGGATACTGGAAGCTCAAGAACGAAGGTCCCGAACGTCGACGATGAGGTAAGTAGCCACCTTGGACTTTTCTTAAGAAATACTTGTAGGAATCGCTTGGATTTTCATATGAACCCTAAAGCAAGTATTACACAAGGATCTATGAAAGAAAAACTCAAAGAACCGTAAGTTAAGGCCCTGAACCGACCAAATTGCTTGGGATTTAAGGAACATTAAAATAACCAACTAAATGAGCCCTGATGCCTATGAAATTTTAATGATGAGCATATTATAGCATGTTTAGATTATGTGTGAAATTTAGTGGTCAATGGATAAGAATAAGTAGGTAAACCAAGAAATGGGGCAAAATGACCATAATGCCCTTAAGGATATCTACCTACGGTTCATGACCTAGATGACCTCCAAATGCTATGAAGCTCTACAGTAGATCTTATTGTATGATGATTGATGAGATGGTGAAGTTTGAAAGCCACTGAAACTCGTTAAGTAGTAAAACCAAGAATTAGGGATAAGATGATCATAATGCCCCTGAGGAAGGCTACCTACGGGTTAAGCCCTAAATGACCTCCCAACATTATGAAATGTTGTACGAATCCTTATCTCATGATATTGTATAAGGTAATGAAGTTTTGGAGTTATTGGGAAACGTTAGATAGCGAAACCAAGATATGGGAAAAATGTATATCACGATCCACATGACTTTACCTCCTAGGATGACTAACGAGGTACCCATGAAATAAGAGATTCCCCATAGATACCCTTGGTTGCTAATAAGATTCTAAGTGCACAAGGTTACGTTGGGCTATTCCTAAGAAGAACCTTTAAGTTCCAAGCTTGACCCAAGGTGTTATGCATAAACCTAGGATCCCCAAGAATACAAGGAAACACCTAGGTTAATGTAGATGGTATGCTTAACAAGTTGTTAGGATTCATGCCTAGAGTAACCATTATCTCCCATCACGAAGTGTGCCACGAGATCCCTATTCCTCTTTAGGTGAGATGCCTTGCTGTATGTACCACGAGCAGGTTGTCATGATGGACTTATT
>NW_019648612.1:0-2578 GCF_002806865.2 Cucurbita pepo subsp. pepo
CCTCAATGAATTACAAATTGGAATTTGAAACAATCTATCTCTTTCTAATTTCACACTGAACTTTTGATATAAATAGACGTCCCATTACTAATTCAAGGAAAGAGGATATTAATAAGATCAAACAAAGATCCCATCTCTCTTAGCGAGGTAATTGAGNTCCTGAACCTATTGATTGATTCTTGATCTTGACCCTGAACTCCCAGATTGAACAAGGTAAAGCTTCTTCGCTCCTCTCTGTCTTAGCCGAGCTAGCTTTCTGTTATTCCCTTCACTCCTGACGTAAACAAGTCAAGACGAAAGATAAATGAGAGAGATTGAACGAGGTAAAGCTATTTGATTTATGGTCTCGTTGCTTTGCTCCTTGATTCCTTCTTTCTTTCTCTCCTGAACCTCTATACAACAAGGGAAAGACTACTATTCGATCACTCTGTCTGAGTCTGAGCTCCTTAACCTCTATTATTCCCTTGCCTTATTTATTGAGGTATAAATAGGTGTTTGACTCTTGATCTTCTCCTTTCTGGAACTGTAAGGGAAAGCATATGAAATTCTTCTTTCTTTCACCTATAGATTCTTGAACGAGGGTTGAACTAGCTAAGTTGGATGAGACAGATTGAACCTTTACGGGTGGTGGGTTAGTAAATGAATGAAGAAGAGAATGAATGCAAGAAGAAGAACCTTTAAATGAAGAGAAAGAAAGAGAAGCTCATGACCCTTCTCCCTCCTTTATAGTCGAGTAAGTAAATTCATTCAATCCAGCACTCCGGAACCTGCCGCCCCTGCTGCCCCTCTATTGCCTTTGCTACTGAACCAGTTGGTAAAGCAACTAATTAATGAGAATTGACTCTCCCTTGAAGAACTGTAAACAAAGACTATCGATGAATTATCCTAAACTACTGAACCTGAACCTGATTTCACTCTTTCACCGGAACCAGATGGAACAGGGTAGGCCGATTCTTCTTGAACAAGGTAAAGCAGCACAGAAGAAAAAAGAATAAGATTTCCTTCTTGAACTATAAATGAATCAAATGAAAGAGAAGCTACTTACTCCTTTTCCTCCGATATTACCTGACCTTCACCTATTTCTGTAAGTCTGTTTCTTCCTGAACCGATAGATAAATAGATAGATATTACCTGAGTTGAACCTGATTGAAGAAAGATTAGCTCCGGGGTAGTAAACGAAGAGAATGAAAGAATCAGTCAAAATAGAATCAGATATTCCGGTCGAGTCAATTCATATTCAATCATCCAGTAAACGAATCAAATGCAAGAGCAATCTCCTTATTAAACTAAACTCAATCACTTGTCCTGTCCGTTCTTTAACTCCTGAACCGATATGCCCTGACCTTGTCGAGCTAGCTTTAGCTTTGTTTTATTCCTTCACTCTGTCTGTCTGAGTCTTCGCTCCTAAACCGTAACCTTCTTTCACGGTAAGATGCGCAGAATCAACCGAAAAAGAGCTACTGAACCTTTACAGTCGGTAAAAGAAAAAGAGAGTCAGTCATCATGTATTTGTCTTGCTCGAGCTTCTTTCACTCGGTAAAGCGTATTGTCCTCTTCCCTCTCCCTGATGGAACTCTAAAGCAATTATATTATGATCCGGAACCTGAACCTATCTATCCTTTGTCTCGTAGCTTCGCTCCTCCTTCACCTCTCCCTTGCTTTCACGAACTGTAAAGAAGGATGTAATGCGGCTTCTTCCTTTTCCTTATTCTTTCACTGATCTTTCTCTTTCACCTTAAGTCTTTCAAGTCAAGACGAAACTAAAGAGTCATTCTCCTTCACAGTCAGGAAAGAGGTAAACTCAATCACATTCTTTCACTGTCTTCTGACTTATCCTCTCCCTTCAACCACTGGACTTTACGGTCTCTTTCTTTCTTTTCTTTCTCTTCCCCTTCACTGTAACCTAAGATAAGAAACCCCCTTGTCTCACAGCTTCTCTTACCTCCTTCACTTATGGGTCTCTCTCATTATCCTCTTCTTTCTTTCTCTCCCTCCTGTAAGAAGGATGAATGATCCGATTCCTTCTTTCACTCGGGTTTCACTATTCAAACACTCAGTAAATAGGTTGGCTTGGATTACCTCATTCCCTTCAAACACTCTTTTCCGAGATAAATAGGTGAAGTAGCTCTTTTCTTTCACTCATTTGATTATCTTGGCGCCGTCTTCGTCTTTGTCTTCTTCTTCTTTCTCCCGGCGTTCTAACTCGTCGATTAATTTGTGTATGACCATCGAGGAACTTCTTTATGGATTTCTCTTAGTCCAATCGAGTTTTGAGGACTTTCTTTATCGTTGGTACTGGTTCTTCTTTCTATATATATCCTTATTCTATATTTTAGCAAAGGCCCAGTGAGTTTGTAGCTGGCGGGGAACTCCTTATTTACGTGGGAGCTATAAATGTTTTAATCATATTTGCTGTGATGTTAATGAAGGGTGAAGAATATTCCTCATATTTGAATCTTTGGACGGCCCGTTGGGAATGGAGTGACTTTTCTTGTGCAAGTCTTTTTGTTTCACTAATGACTACTATTGTAGATACGTAATGGTATGGGATTATTTGGACTACAAGATCAAACCTGAT
>NW_019648613.1:0-2574 GCF_002806865.2 Cucurbita pepo subsp. pepo
TGATAAAGAAATTGAGAATTAATACGTCCTAGATCAGGTTGTCTAAGGAAACAAAATTCTACTTTCTTGAATATGTTGGAGAGGATGATCAAATTACAAAATTAAGACCATGAGCTTGCTCTAAAACAAATCTTTTAGCTGGAGAGAAATATAAGGAAGAAAATAGGCCCTCAAAACTATAGAATTGGCTACCTAACCCTGAGTTTGTGGACCCCATGATTTAGAGCTTGTAGACCATGGGACATAGATGTTCAAAATATATATGTAAACAAATATGGGAAAAGTCCCACTGACATTTTGAAAGTTATTGGATTCAAAGTCCAATGTCCTATAATAACTATAATAACTTGTCTGTAATAAATCTATGAACTTTAAAAAATAATACTATCTTATTTATTTCTTATAGATCTCTAAATTTTGAAAATGATGTAGGTGTTTTTGTTTTCAGCTTTGGATTTGATAGAGTTTCAACACTTAGATATGATATATGAGTTCAATTCTTGGGACTTATTGCACCCGAAGCGAGAATCATACCACTTGACCAAATGCCCACTTATGACAAAAAAAATTTATTGAATATATTATTATTTCATTCATTTATTTAGATATTAATAAAATCCATGTGCAAGTATTATAATCCTATCTTTTAGTTTTGACTAGATGCAACTAAAATTATTTATACGAACGGGTGTAATAACAATTATATAATGTTAAGATTTGGATAGACAATTTCAATGGATTAAAATCTATATTTTTTAGTATTCCAGTGGTTACTCCTCTACCTATAATTTCCTTCATTACTTATAGTCCTATATGTTCAAATTCTTTTTTTTTAGTTGGGTAAAAATATATGGAGAAAGAGGATGATTATAGATTTGTGAAAATTATTGGGTACTAATTTATGTTATCCAATCGCAAAAAAATTATGTTTTTTATTAAAATAAATCTCATCTTGTCACCTATAAATGTGACAAGTGATAAGATTAGATATTTATCCATATAGTTCATATGTATTAAATGCATTATTGCATCAATAAAAGTTGGTAGAGTAGCTTCTAGTAAAAAATAATTAAAGCAAGTGTCTTAAGGAAAAAAAAGTCCGTCGATATTATTTTCAAGTTAGCATGTAGGTAATTCTAGTCGATACAGTGTCTAGTGTTTGCAAAGCTTCCACTTCCCTTTCAACTCCAATATGGAACCTTTGAGTTTGGTGTGAGGTTGGTTAGGGATGTATCACTTGATAGTTTATTTGATTGTCCTGCCCAATGGCTCTGTCCTATAGGAGGACGTTGATCATGTGGGTTGTCAGTGATTTCCAAGGTAGCATGTAGGCTGATAGTAGACTCAATAAGTAGCCTACTTGTAGGCTCTTAATCGGGTCCTTGGTATGGTAGGATAACATACTCTTTCTTTTCTTGTTTTAGTTCTTGTTGCAAGTACTTAGGCCCCTTTAGTTATGTTCTTGACTTGTGAATTCTTATCGTGATCTATCCCTAATGACCTTTGTCCTATGATTATGAGGTCTCAACCTTGGTCTTGATCTAAGGGCCTTAGTACTATGGCTCTCGGTTCTTGTTTTCAAAATTTAGTAATTGATCCATGTTCTCGTCGTAGATCGTTGTCTTATTCATGGTTACTTTTTAGGTTCTTGGTTCGTTATCCAAGACACTCCACATAGGATTTATGGTATCAGTCACGAACCTAACAACCTATGTCCAAGACTTCAAACGTTCCAAGAAACGTAGTCTGAACCCGCATCTAGGGCTTATCACAAATCTACATCTAAAGCTTCTTACATTCCAAGCGATGTAGTCTGATTCTGCATCAAGGCTTACCTTGTGATACAACCTTAATGCCTATGCCCAAGGCTTCCTACATTCTAAGTGGCATAGTCTGAATACCTACACTCAAGGTTTCATACGTTCCAAGTAGCGTAGTCTAAAATCTTTCATCTAGTGTTTGCCATGTGATACAACCTGAATACCTATGTCCAAGGCTTCATACATTCCAAGCAACATAGTCTAAATACCTACGCTCAAGGCTTCATACGTTCTAAGTAGCATTGTATGAGTCATGAACATTCTATACGGTGGGAGGTCTTAGGAATTTCTTGAGTTTCTGTGTCTGAAGACCTTGGTCCCTTACCTTTGAGTAGTACCTAGCATTCTTCTTACCTAGGTAGTTGTAGAGCTTGTGTAGTATTTCCTTAATTCATAATCTTGAGGCATAAGTTCTAACATGTCATCTTAAGCTTATGAACCCAGCATAGTAACATGCCTGAGTTATTCTAAAAATTCATAGAGTCATAATATATTCTTTAGAGAGTTCTAGAAGAATCTTGAATACTCAATAAGAATTCCTTGAGGTACTTTCCTTCAACGGTTTATAAGGCCCAAACTTACTCTAATCAACATGAAATTTTTAACGCATCTAATGTCCTTAGGAATAGAACATATAAAAAGTAGTAGGTCATTTGGAGTGTTTAGACCTTGAATATCATAAGGAATCCAAGGGGAATTTTGACCATTTTACCCCCTAATTCTTGGTTTCTAATTTGATATCGTTTCTTGGTTT
>NW_019648614.1:0-2571 GCF_002806865.2 Cucurbita pepo subsp. pepo
ACTTCTTAATGGTTTTAAAACATTTTTTTTTTCATTCACAAATTTTTTTTTAAGCATTTAAAAAGTGAATCCAAATAGAGTTAGAAGGATAAGCTCCTACCTTCCATATAAACATGTAAAAGGATGTTATGGCAGTTTTGCTCTTCAGATCAACTGATTTGGCACGAATCCAAAGAACTGAAGCCAAAGTGATGTGTCCAACAACCTAAAGAATGTATAAGGATATTAAATGAGTTAGAAAGTACTTATGTTGAGATCGATTTTAAATTAGTTAAAATCACTTTTGTCAGGTTCAAAATCACACTCTCAAACCTGTCATCATTGATTTTGAATAATTAAATGTTTATTTAGGAGTAATTCTAAACATAACAAAGTAACTGTAAAACTTTCAGAATCACTTCTTATTTTAGTGCTATACTTCCAATGAATATTAAAATTGGTCATGTCTAAAGTTAATATATATCAAACTTGTATAAACTTGGTAAAATGATAGTAACAATTTTCATTCAAAAACAACATAATGTGAATATGATTCCAAAGTTTATAGACAAAAGACTAATATAGATTTTTTTTGAAAAGTTAAGTAGGCGATAGTTTTAAGATTTATTGAAAATACAAAAACTAAACTTGGATATTTGAAAGTACAAGAACTAAAATAGATCATGTTCCAGAGAACTAAGATCAAAATGATATTTTAACATCATATTCGAAAAAAATATAAGTTGTCATCTCATCTTGCATACTAGTTGCAAGAACCGTTTTTATTTTATTTTTAATCTATTTTTCTTTTCATAGAACTATGACGTTGTCTATGCATGCGTTTTAAGGAACTAGAGATTTACCGTTAGCCATTTACTCCATGGGGAGGAAGATGCAACTCCCACTACAACGGCAGCACTATATGCTACTTCAAGTAAGGAAATACAACTCCAAAACACCTGCAGAAGTGAAATCATCATGCTAGGATATATGACTGTACATGTTCGTGCCAAAATTTGAGCAAAAAGATGGAATTACTGAATACCCACCCGCTCTTGCCCTAGACGTACTGTAAAAGAACGGATGCCAAATATCTTATCTCCATCAATATCTGGTATATCCTAAAAACTCAAGTACAATAACAAGTTACAAGAATAATTGAGTAGGAGTTGAAAGAGTAAATGTTACTATTATTACACTAAATATAAATCACCCTGGTTGACCTAATGGTCAATAACGGTCATTTTAAGTAATAAAGAAATTAGATGGAATGAGTTCAAGCTATATGTTAATTTTTTACCTAGAATTTAAATCTTACAAGTCACAAAATATGAAAAGATAACAAATAAACTTTTGAAATTCAATTCTCATTTAAATCAATTGTTACCTTAAATAATGCTATAACAACCGAGAAGAAACTCATAAATGCAGTTGCAAAGATCAGGGAACGTGAAAAGACAGGAGGTCTTTGGAACACGTGAGTCTGTAAACATTGATACATATTAGTCAATCCCCAAACATATAAGTGCACCAAACAAAGAAGATCTGAAACAACTTAACACAAATGCTAGTGTGTAAAACTTAACTATCAATATTTTGAGCACATGGGAATTGGAATACATGTGAAATATCTAAAACTACATTACAGATTTTTTGTGGGTTGATGTTGGACATATGTGATGTCTGAAAAAGACGATGTTTTCTGTTACAGAGTTATGTGGGTTGATGTAACACTTATGTGATATGCCTAAAAAAAGACAGAGTTTTCTGTTTAATCAAAAGGTTGAAGCCATAGGTGAAGTCCAAACTATATGATTAACGAATTTAAAATCTTTTCATTGGCTACACAGTAGCAGAGCGTTTATTCGACCACAGTAATAATTAATCTCAAGATGTGAGGTGGAATCAGACTTCCTTATGTGAGGTCGATCCAACTCTCTCAAGGGTTGAGGAGGAGACAAATTTGGAACTGGAGGGGGAGCTTGTGGGCCCTTCCAATAAAGAGGTGGAATCTCATGGTGAGGGTCGTATCAATAGAATAATTACAACCAAGGACCCTCATCTTGCTTCATAGGTAAGGTGACTCATCGAGTTTCTGAGTGTCCAAAACGAATGGCTCTTGAAGCTTTTCAGACCACGTTGGGAACAAATATAACAGTTGAATCTGAAATTACGGAAGTCGAAACATCGCAAGTCAAAGGCATCGACGCATGGGATCCTTCAAATTCTTATTTACTCTATAGAAGAAAGTAGGGGAGATGGAATGGTTCTTTGCAGAGTAGAATATAAAGAGCTGATTTCTCCAATACAAACAAGAGCTCAATGATGATTAATACGTCATTTCTCAGAAGTACAAAGTAAAAGCTATAACAGCAGTTTGGAAATCCTCCCTAGTTTTCTCAAGTTCTCAAAATGGTAGCAAAAGTAAATAATAGTGATTTTGATAGGGGAGTGTATTTTTAGGTTTATAAAAAGCTTTTGTTCATGATTGTTTTTATATGGTTATCTTTATATTTTTTAATTTTTCCTTTTCACTCCTTTTGGGAGTTTGTATCCTTTGAATTTTTAATTCTTTCCTAATGAGAAGTTGTT
>NW_019648615.1:0-2569 GCF_002806865.2 Cucurbita pepo subsp. pepo
AGTACTTCCCCACACACGACCCACACTTGCAAGCGTGAATCTCCAAGTGTTTCGCATTCCCTTCAACCCATCATAGTCGGGCTAGTTGTCCGTAGCTGGACGTCTTGAGGTTAGCAAACCCCCGAGTGTTATGTGAAGAATGATCATCATCATCATAGTGTACACAATTAATTATTTAGTTTTTAACAATAATTTATATTATTTTATTTGTAATTTAATTGTTATTCATTGTATGAAAATTCAAGGTTATTAATGTAATCTTGAACCGTATGTGGTTGACATACAAGAGGATCACGTTCAAGTAATAACCTAAAGAGTCTATAGTATATGGATAAGGTTGCGTGCGTTATCCTGGTAACACTATTGATCGCACTTTGTAATCATTACAAATGATTTGATCCAAATCATTCATGTGGAGACATGTAAGTGGGAGTATCCTATACAATGAGTTTATATAAGATTGGACCAAGAAATATTTAATCTCTCTTTATAATTCCGTTAATTGAGAAGATTAATATTTTACATGATGATATTAAGGATACATGTCAGGATATCCTATGTTCTCTATTATTGATTCACACCATGAGATTCATGCGCGGCCTCTTGGCGGCTTTTGGACCGTCCCTCTACTCAAGGTGTTTGAATGAATCAATATCAAGGTAAATATATTGAGAAAGTATTTATAGTAAATGGGTGAAGGAAATGTGTCAACCTATCCTATGGTCTCCATCATTGGTTCATAACGTGAGATCCATGCGGGGCCTCGTGGTGGCTTTGGGTCGTGGAGGACGTACTTCTCATGTTGGCAGAGAAGGACTCAACAAAGGGAGCGTGGGAGACGTTGGAAATAAGGCGTGTGGGTGTGGAACGTGTCAAGAAAGCAAAGGTGCAGACCTTGAAGATTGAGTTTCGTATGCCGAGCTATAATGACCAGTGTCTCTCTATGAGGCACTACCTCTGCATGGCTATCTGAGACTATATGACATCTTAAATGGGGGGCGCGACCCAACCATTTTCCATGCAGCTAATAGGTTGTACGACGTGGGGACACATTTCCCAATGAAATGGCTAGGAGTAGTGAGAACTGATCACAGGAACCCCTAGTCCTCCCATGTTGGCTTTTTGACCCTCAATCTCAAATTAATTAATTAATTAATTGATGTTCGGATGATAACAAACATACACTTAATTATTAACAATTATTAGTATTAGTCCACAAAGGTTGGAAATAACGATTTCAACTCTTTTTTCAATCACTCAAATTAGAGCTAAAACAAAGAAGTATCAGTCGAAACAAGATACCGACGTGATGATATGACGGCAAAATTGACATCATGAACCAATCAAAATATGATACTTAGAACTTTGGATGAGAAACAGAGTTTTCAATTAAAATAGAAATAAAATTATTTATACATCATTTGAATTATAAAAATAAATGGTTACATCATTTTTATTATTACATTATTACATTATTATATTTTTAAATATATATATATAATAAAAATAATTTTTTTTATTATTATATTTTTAAATATATATATAATAAAAAATATATATATTATTTTTTTTGTCCAATTCAGTCGGTATCAATTTTTTTTTTTTTTTTTTTTTTTTTTTTTTTTTTTTTTTTTTTTTTTTTTTTTTTTTTTTTNTCTCCCCTATTTAAACTCATATCTTCTCCCTATCTTTCACAACACAACACACAACACACAACTTGCATTATTTTTTTGGTCTAAATTTTTCTCAAGCTTCCATTGTTGCTCCCTAGACTTCCAATATTGAGTTTTTCATTCCAATTTTATTTCTTTTTCCTCCCATTCTATTCTGGAATCGAATAAAACATACTAAATTTTTAAGTTCTTATAATTGAGCCACCATAAAAATCTTGTCAATATTGATAGTAATGGTAACGCCCCTAATTTTCTAAACCTAATTAATGACGTCACCCATGCATACATAATTCATTATGCGGAATCTCATCATAAATAACTTTGGAAAAACACAACAAAGTCTTTCATAAACATTCATAAATCCAAAACAAACCTATCTCCCAAAATAAAACCTTTAGTAACTGAATTCCAAATAAATCTAAATAACAATATTTAATGTCTTAACTTAAAACAGTCAAACAAAAAACTCCTAAAAATATCCCCTTTCCAACTTCCATGGTGTCCTCATCTCGACCGTCAACAGTACATTGGCGCCTTGCCTTTACCTGAAAATGTAGGTAGCACGTGGCTTGAGTATTTTATGAAATACTCAGTAAGTCACCCCACTGTTGGGGTCAAAAATGCAAACACATGCAACATATGAGCGGGACCTAACTTTTCATAAACTTTACATAGCCTTGGGCGCTTTTCTATTTTGGGTAGGGTTGAGTGTGTAGTACTCCTTCACACACGGCCCATGTACGCGTACATGGACCCACCGGGCGGGCTCGTAAACATACCTCCTGGGCCTGACTTGGTCGGGCACAACGTGTTACACGTCGCCGGGCACCACNGGGCGGGCTCGTAAACATACCTCCTGGGCCTGACTTGGTCGGGCACAACGTGTTACACGTCGC
>NW_019648616.1:0-2552 GCF_002806865.2 Cucurbita pepo subsp. pepo
TGCCTATCTGATCCTGCTTGCCAAAATCCAGTCTGATATTTTTTAGTTTATTCTTTGGAAGACTCGGCATTTTAAGTTGACTATCATTCCCTTGTATTTGTGCAGTTAATATCAAAATCAGTTAAGCAGGTGATTCTAGATGCAAAGATTGGACCACCGTCATATGAAAATGGGCTTGCAAAGGACATCATTTCTGTTGTGAGTTTTCTCTTCTTTCTCCTTTGTCTGCAAGTTCTTGTTTTATGGAGTATTTGTAAAATATAAGGTTGTTCTGGTTGTGGCTGTGTTCTAGAATAGTACTAGCAATTTTAGGATTAACCGTACAGCTGACAGTTGCAATATTTTGCCTTCATTTTTGTATTATCTTACTTTTAAACCCGTGATCCTTACCATCTCTCCCTCCGGAACTGAAGAAAGCATAGTGTTTGTTGATACTATTATATATTAGTTCGAAGGAATTATGGGTGTACTCAAGAGGGGGGAGCTTTCAGTTTATGTTGGAACTGGGGTTGTAGCTTGGATGAGAGATGGGATGATAGTGCCCGTGGCATTAGTGAGGCACTGAACTTCCACCCGAAGAGGAGACTAGTTTATGTGTTAAAGCCTATTCATGTTTCATCAAACACTGGAGAGGTGTTTTGTATGGTTTTTGTGGGGCCATTTCAAGGCAGTTTCATTCTTGCTAGCAGAAATGGTGAGTGGTGGAGAGGTGTTTTGTATGGTTAGGCACTGGAGAGGTGTTTTGTATGGTTTTTTTCTCCCCTTAGTTGTAATTAATGAGGATGTGCTAGAAAAGTAGCCTTCATCATCCCTAGTGTGAGTGATGTGCACATTCCGACTGGTAATAAATGAGTGGGGAGGCTCCAAGTATCTCAAATACTTAGAGAATTGTATTGTAATTCTGTTATGTTTTATGTTTCAATCTATTTGGGTTCTACTACATTTGTTCACACAATTATAAGCTAAGGAGAGAGGGCAAAAGGATAGAGATTGAAGTGCAGAGTGATGTTCGGGAAGTAGCATTTAAAATAACAATAAAATGTCAAGAAGGAAGACGAGTCGATCTAAAGGGCACCCCTTACAGCTGCATGTCTCCGCACACTCCCACTATCAATAGTGGTCTACACTCCATCTAAAAAGAAATAGAGTAACATGGAATGAGTATAAAAATACTCAATAAACAACCTATTTGTAGGCTTTTTTTCGGACTTAATCCTATACAAAGAAACTTAGGCTATGTGTTCATAACTATCCCTAGCGATAACCAATTTATGGCTTAACATCTGTATCAAACTGTGTAGGTCATTGTGTTACTAACCCTTAGCATACCTCGTTTAAGGAGTACTCAATCTCTCTTAGGTTCACAGCCAAGTTTTCTATTTTCTCTTGGCTCTAGGTTTCACGTATGTCTAGGTCCTTCATTAGTCTTGTGCAAAGTGTGCCTTGAATCGCTGTGGCCCATGGAAAGGCTCAAGGGTAATACTCATAAGTCTAGAGGAGCCTTTTTGCTGTACTCCATGCATGTCTACCTACTGAGCTCTAATTGGTGGGTTCTCCCTAGTGGTGTCAGGCAACATCTACATGTTTCTAAGATCAGTAATCTACTTGTCACTATGCCTTTTCAGGCTGGAACAGAAAACTACATGCTTATGTACCCTCCTCGAGCTAGAACAGTAAAACTACCTGTCTTAGGACCAGTAACTACTTGTTACTTCGCCTTTTCAGAGTAGAACAGTAAACTACCTGTCACTACACCACTCGGGCTAGATAGTAAAAAAGGCCATGGCTCTCCCACTAGGCACCACCGATAAAACTTCAATAGTAACCCTCTATGACTCCTGAAACCCTCTATGAGTGACAACTAAGCCATGTGTAACAAGTAGGTCCTAACCCCTCTTGGTGTTAGTTCATGCATAGAGACGTCAAATCGTGATGCATCCCTTACGGAAGATGATATTATAGATGAATAAAAAAAAGGAGGAAACAAACAAGTGTGGCCATCAAATTTGACATGGAAATAAGCCTTCAGCAAGGTCAATCGGACTTCCTAAAAAAACATTTTTGTAGGCAAAGACTTCGGCTCAAAATGGCGAGTGAGGATAAAATGTTGCATTTCATCCACAAACTTCTCCATCATCATTAATGGAAGACAAAGAGGGAAGATCTGTGCTACTCGGGGTCTTTAACAAGGGGACCCACTATCACCTTTTTTTCATAATGATAATTGATTGACTTAGTCGCTCACTCACCAAGTAGAATAGGATGGGCTTTCAAGTTGGTAACAAAGGTTTAAGTATCAACCACCTACCTTCCGTTTGCGAATGACACAATCATCTTTTTTTTAATTGTTAGATGTCTCATCTATAAAAAAACAAGACAGTGAAGATCTTCGAAAGATTCTCAGGACAAAACATCAACCTTAAAAAAAACAGAGATATTGGGCATCAATAATAGCACAGAGGATATCGAAGACTTTGTCCACAAATACACTTGTAAAAAGGGTGCATGTCTGAATATGTACTTAGGATTGCCCTTAAATGGGAACCCCAAAT
>NW_019648617.1:0-2548 GCF_002806865.2 Cucurbita pepo subsp. pepo
CCGTCCTCCATACAAGTGCGCCTTGCCTTTACCTAAAAAATAATGTGGCACACGACCTTAGTATTTCGAAGAATACTTAGTAAGTGGCCCCACTATAGGAGGTCATGCAAACGCAAACACATGCAATCATGATTTAGGGACCTATCTCTAACATCATAGGGGTGACCTTCAGTCTCGGAAAAATTGGATGTGAAATACTTCCCTACACACGATTCACACGTGCGAGTGTGAATCCACAAGGCGCTCGCACATCCCCTAAACCCTCTGGTCAAGCTAATGTCATATGCCTCAGGAACACCCTCATCTGTGCACATTCGCACTCATCATCATATTGTGTCACTCATCATCTCTAGGGGAAGTAGCCCTATACTTATAAACATACAACATGCATGAGGTCCCTCTAAATTCATCATAATATCTCTTTTAACACAACCCTCTAGTCGCATCTCTTTGTTACTCTAGGTAACACATACTCGTGATTATTTATATTAATATCATTTTCATGCTCTTAGGGTTGTGTCGTATGTCGATCTAACGACATGATGAAATATGGCACTCATCATCATATAGCATGCTCAATATGGAAAATATCATCATATTAAGGTAAACGTCACACAATCATCATGCTCATCATATTGTCATAAAGTGCATCAAGCATATCAAGTACGTCATTCATCGAAATATATATATACTACGCACATCATAAAGCATCATAACTCGTACATCATCATAACTCATACATCATCATACACTAATATATGGCATCATATGATACAACTCATACATCATTCATTATATACTAGTATATGGCATCATATGATACAACTCATACATCATCATATACTAACATACGACATCGTACAACACAGTTCATACATCATCATAACTCATACAATTTTTAGCCTATCCTATAGTAAGGCCACTTACTTGGTTGGCCTTGGCTCAAGTACTCCCTAATTAGCTAAACATAAGCTCTCGTTCCTTGAGAGCTGCTTCCTACGGTGCCAGAGTTTGTTTCCTATCACACCGTTCACCACCTTCCATTAGTATTTCACAATTAAATTACTAATAATTCAATAAATGTGAAATACGGCTCTAAAACAACCTCGATTACCTTAACTGGGGCCGAAAATGGATCTAGGACGGTCGAAATAGTGGAAACTGGGCTAAAACAGCAGTGGAGCAACCGAAGCGTCGTCGGAGCGTCCAAACCGCTCAAGCCGAAGGGTTGCTTTCATAGCAAATGGACACGTGGCAGCACCAGAGCAGCCCATGTCGATGTAGGCATCTCGGGTCGAGGTTCGATTTGGGATGGCTCGCAGTCGCGTTTACGGCTAGGCTGCTAACTAGGTTTCTGTTTACAGATTGGGCCGCGAGTGAGTTAGGCTGCGGGCTGGTTTGGTTGGGTCGAAGGAACTTGAACCTCGGGTTTGTAGAGGCAAGCACGGGTTGCGGGTTGGATTGGCATTTGGCTACTAGTCCGAGGCGGGATTTGGGCTTTGGGTTCTACAAATTTTTAGTACGAACACTACAGCGGCCAATTCTAGGTCGTGGGTAG
Source organism: Cucurbita pepo subsp. pepo (assembly GCF_002806865.2). Taxonomy (NCBI): domain Eukaryota; kingdom Viridiplantae; phylum Streptophyta; class Magnoliopsida; order Cucurbitales; family Cucurbitaceae; genus Cucurbita; species Cucurbita pepo. The sequence goes on from NW_019648617.1 coordinate 1,559, forward strand.
GGTAATTCTTTTTGTATTCTTTTAGTTGATGGGAGGAGTATGCAACAACCTTACATGTTGCATTAACACACATCCTAGTCCCTTCTTGGACGCGTCACTATAGATTACGTACTAAAGGCGGGACTATCCTAGTGAAGTCCTACACAAACCATCGATAATATCCTGCTAGTCCTAAGAAACTCCGTACTACTGTTATCGTAGTTGGGCGTTCCCACTTTGTAACCGCTTCGACCTTAGTGGGATCTATGGATACTCCGTCCTTTGTCACCACTTGTCCTAGGAAAAAGACTTGTCGTAACCAATATTCACACTTTGAGAACTTCGCGTATAACTTGTTCTCTCTTAGGGTGGCTAGGACTTTTAAGAAGTGTTTCTAGTGTTCCAAGTCTGTTTTTTAGTACACTAGGATGTAATCAATGACCACGATCACGAAAGTGTCTAGACAGTCCTTGAACCCTCGGTTCATTAACATTATTAACATAGTTGGAGCATTGGTGAGGCCAAATGACATCACTACGAATTCATAGTGATCGTACCTTGTCCTAAATGCTGTCTTTGGTATGTCTTTTTCTTTAATCTTTATTTAATGGTAACCTGACCGCAGATTTATCTTAGAAAATATCGTTGCCTCTCTGAGTTGATTGAATAAGTCTTCCATTCGAGGAAAAGGGTATTTGTTCTTTACGGTTCTCTTATTGAGCTCTCTGTAATCGATGCATCGACGCATCGATCCATCTTTCTTCTTAACAAACAACACTGGTGCACTCTAAGGGGATACGCTAGGTCGAATGAACCCTTTATTTAGTAAGTCTTGTAAATACGTCTTGAGTTCCTTCAACTCTGTTAGCACCATGTGATAGGGTGCTTTGAAAATAGGTCCAGTTTCTAGCTCGTGTTCGATGATGAAGTCGACCACTCAAGAAGGGGATATTCCAGGTAGATCATTTGGAAATACATCTGGGAACTCGTTAACTATTGACACGTTTTCTA
>NW_019648618.1:0-2532 GCF_002806865.2 Cucurbita pepo subsp. pepo
AGGTTCAATCAAGGACAGGAGAGAATATGCGAGAATGAAGCTTCTTGTTTACAGTTCAATCCGGGAAAGGAAATAAGGGAAGAGGGAAGGGATAAGGTTCAGTCGCTTCTCTTGATTCGGTTACAGGGAAGGAAATCTTAGTCTGATTCTTTGCTCACAGTAAACTCGGATAGTCTCGGGGATAGTCAAAGGGACGGACAAGTTCAGTAGTTCAGGAGAAAGAAGAAATCAATAGGTGAAAGAAAGAAGGATTGAATATGCTCTCATTCATAAGTAAGGTAAGGAGTCTTTCCTTCCTGTTCCGAATTACCTTGTTCAATCAGTCAAAGGTTTAATTAAGGTTGAGTCTTGACTGACTGTTCAGGAGAAAGAATCAATCAATAGGTTACGGAGAATGAATCTTGTTGAGGATTGACTTTCAACACTTTCTTTCAGGTTCAGTAGTTCACTCTCATTCATCGATAGTGTTTACAGTTTCATTCTTCTTGAGTTGAGTCTTGAAAAGCTGCTAACTCCTTCATTTCTTCTTTCACTGTAAAGTCTCATGAATAAGGAGTTTAGACTTTCTTTTCCAGGTGTAGGAGCTGATCTTTCTTTCATTTTATTTGACCTTGTTCGATCAGGTGAAGGAAAGCAAAGAGAACAGACCGATAGCGAGAGTAGTTCCGTCTCACTTGAATCCTTCCTGAGTCTTGACTTCAAACACACTTGATGAATAAGCAGAAGCAGAAAGAGAAGAGAAAGAAGAAATAGGTTCAGGGTCAGGTAATATAATAAAGGTTCCGCTGAAGGAGTGAAGTTCGTAAACTAACTAGAATGAATCTTTCGTGGAGTATTAGTTTACAGTTCTATCTGGTTCAGGATAATGAAGAGGAAAGGGGCGAAGCCGAGGTTCAGTAGCTAAGGATCAAGAATGTTGAGTCTCCTTTTGCCAACCTACTCCCTGATTCTCATCCTGCCTATTTACCCCGAGTGAAAGAGTGTTAGTTCGTTCAGTAGTTCAGGCAATGAATGGGTGAAACCGACAGACAGGTGAATGAGTTTACCTCGTTCAAGAAAGAAGGGAAGGGAATATCAGAAAAGAAAAGGTTCCCCGTCCCCGGAGCAGGCAGTTAAGCAAGGAATCGTAAAGAACCAAGCCGTTTAGTTAGAGCCCAAGGAGCGAAGACGAATGGTGATTGAGTTATTGAGTTTACCGATTGAATAAAGACGAAGCGCAATGAGACAGACCTATAGGTGAAGGAAGTAATCTCAGGAAGCCCATGAAGTAGCTCAGCAGGGGATAGAGCCGAAGGAGCAAAGAGAACAGACCAATAGTTGGAGAGGAGGGAAGCAGACTGATAGGTTACACGAGGTGAAGGAGGTAAGATCAGGAAGCCTATGAAGGAAGTAGCTCAGGTAATATATAGAGCCGAAGGAGCTAAGCTGGCTGTGAGACAGACCAATAGTTGGAGAGGAGCGAAGCAACGAGACCCAGAGGGAGAGGAGCGAAGCAAGCAGTGAGAACGAGTTGGAGAGGTGTGAAGGAGGTAAGATCAGGAAGCCTATGAAGTAGCTCAGGGCATAGAAGTTCTGGTTCCGGAGTTCAGTTCGTTCACTCTTATGAATAAGGAAAGGAGTCTTTCTCTTTTATAGTTCAAGGAAGAGTACATTAGCGGCTTTACCTCCTTCTCGAATAGTTCAACCCGACCCAAGTTCAGTTCAATCAGGAAAAGGGAGGAGAGGGTGTCGGTTTCGGCTTTCCTTCCTGCCTGTTACGTCTGACGAATCTTTCGTTGAGTATTTACAGTCTTTGTTTGATTTCTTTCTTATTCTTTGTCTTTCCTGTAAAGGTTGTGTTTAAGGTTGGTTGAGTCTTTGCTGCTAATTCCATTGATTATAGAACTGTAAACTAGGATAGGTTCAAGAGTTCAGTTCGTTCCGTCTCATTCATCTGGCTTCAGTCTTGATCCTTATGATTTAAACAAAGGAGAAGATCAAGAGTCAAATCAAATACCTACCTATTATTACCGCCTTCCATCAGTCAAAGGTGAATGANTACCTACCTATTATTACGGCCTTCCATCAGTCAAAGGTGAATGAGTTTACAAGAGAGCCCATTCAATCCTCAGTTTATCTCGTTCAATGAAAGAAGGGACAGGTTACGGAGTTCTGTCTTTGAGTCTTTCAAGCAGAAGTCAAGAAGAAGAGGTGAAGAAGAGTATTTCTCTTTTTCTTTTACCGAGCCGAGTTCAAGCAAGAAGGTGGTTCGTTTAGTAGTTAAGTTCTACAATTCTTTCGTCTTAGTTTACTGTGAAAGAAAGGAGAGGAGCAAAGTAACGAGACCGTAAGCTTTACTACCTTGTTCAAGAGTTCCATCAGGGAGAGGAAATTCATTAGCAGCTTTACCCCTTGTTCAATCAGGTCAGGGAATAGCGTGAAGCAGAATGAATCTTTAGTGTTTACNCAGCAGCTTTACCCCTTGTTCAATCAGGTCAGGGAATAGCGTGACGCAGAATGAATCTTTAGTGTTTACAGTCGAGTAAGTAAAAG
>NW_019648619.1:0-2523 GCF_002806865.2 Cucurbita pepo subsp. pepo
CCCAAATATTAATGAACATTTATTCCACTCTCTTATCATCCATTACAAGTTGCTATTTTTTTTAATAAAAAAAAATGATCTAAAAGCATTATTTTGAATACTCAAAATTTAAACATTGATATTACCATCAGCTTTACAGTTTAAGACGCGTTGTTAGTGAGAGATGTTTCACCCTTGACACACCTTTTAGTGTCTGGCTCAACCCTCACAGCTAACAGATATTATTTGTTTTGACTCGTTATGTATCTTGTAGGGTTAAAACACGTATTCTAGAGTTGGTAGGATTCAAATTCAACTTGGGTTTTTCTTCTTTGATGAAAAAAAGAAACATTTATGGGGGAATGAACCAAAAGGCTATCTCTTTTTGTGAGTGGGAGAAGAAAAAAAAAAAAAGGCAATAAGAGAAAATGGGATTGAAAATTGCATGCATTAAAAAGAAAGTGACATGCTCCACGAAGTGTTGAATTGTGGAGGAAGCTCAGGTTAAAGCTCCAACGGAGAGTGTGTGCAAGCGGCATGGGCGGGGTGAGCTGCCTTAGCGCATAAGCAGTGGCTTGTTTGGAAGGAGGTCCATGATGTGGGCGTGAAAGCTACACTTTTTTTTTCCCATACAAACGATCCTTATCTTTAGCTCATTTTGTGAATAGTTTGAGTGAACAAGAGTTGGAAGTAATGTTGGATAGGGCGTTTTTTTTTAGAGTGCTTTTGAATGAGAAAAGTAAAGGAGAGGGCACTTGGTGTGAGAGTTTAAAAGCTCTTAGATACCCATCTCTTATCTCTTATACCTTAAATTGGTTAGTGGTGTACCCTTTTGTGTATGAGTGTGATCTAAACCCGATATGAAATGTCACGATTTAATGGTGGAAATATGTTTACGTCTTTTGCCCTGTTACAACTATTTGGGTCGTATTAGTTATGTGACTAAATATGTTTAATGAAAAGTCTGCCCTTTTGTCCCGTACAATTTCATGAATTTCTATTTTGTCTTTCTATTCAAAGAGTTCAAGCCCACATGAATAGATATGTTTAAGTTTTGGGCTTTCCCTTCCAAGTTTTCTCTCAAGGTTTGAATTCTCGAGAAGAGGAGTTGAGGTGGTCCCTTATGACCGCCTGGATCCCACAAGTGAATAGAAAGTTGAATCTCACCTGAATCGACCCATCTATCCATTGAGCTAATAACCCATCGTGTGGGCCTCCTGTTGGGGCCTGCTATGCCAAAAGTGAGAGAAACCCCATCCCTCTCTTTCTTGGTTTGGGCTTTCCCTTCTAGGCTTGCTTCCCCTCAAGGTTTGGACTTTCCCTTCCATACTTGCTTCCCCTCAAGGTTTGGGAGGTTTGGGCTTCCTCTTTTTAAACGATGTGGGATCGGACTTCCTCTCTCCAACCGATATGGGATCGGACTTCCTCTCTCCAGTTGATGTGGGACCGGATAGTTGGTTTCGTTCCTTTCTCCAAGGATGGGATCGAATAGTTGGTTTGTGGGATCTAACCGTTGGTTTCGTTCCTATCTCGAATCAATATGGAATCTCAGGATTGGTTTCGTTCCTCTCTCGAATCAATATGGAATCTCAGGATTACAACTATTTGAGTTAAAGTGATGCATGTTTTTGTATATATTGTATATATATTAGTATGATCATTGTACATGTGAAGCATCAGCATTAATAGTATTAATAGTATATGGCTACGAAGGACAACATCTTTGCTTCTCTTTTGGCTCTACATCTTTAGTAAATTCATAGCTAAAAGATTGGCCATCAGCCCATTATATTCTGTTTTGCCCAAAAACAAAATTTGTGCAATTAAAGTCAAAACAATAAATTTTGAAGTTCGTTAGATTGCCCACCATTTTATTTCACCCCATTATATCTTGTTTCGGCCAAAAAAAAACTCCAAAATTATAATACTTTTTAAATAATATTTAACTTTTAAAAAAAATTATAAATAATATTTAACTTTTAAAAAAAATTATATCAGTCGATGTTGAGATATAATATTTATAAAATATATTATTTATAGAATATAATATTATATCTTAATGTTCTTGACCTATACTCTGTACCTCTTTATTCTCACTGTTGGGAAGACAAGAGTGTGTTATTGACCTACACTCTCTTCTCAATGTTATTGTACTGGAGGAGACAAAAGTGTTATTGACCTACACTCTCTTCTTATCGGAGGAGACAAAAGTGTTATTGACCTACACTCTTCTTAACGGAGGAGACAAAAGTGTTATTGACCTACACTCTCTTCTTAACGGAGGAGACAAAAGTGTTATTGACCTACACTCTCTTCTCACTTAGACATGAGTTTTTCAAAGACAAGTTGAGTGTTACTGACCTACCCACTTTTATAAATTTTTGCGGGAACCATAAGGGAAGTAATTGAGATAATAGTTTTTGTCATATAATTTAGAGGTCGCAGTTTTGAATTATTATAACAATAATAAATGAAAATATTTCACAATGAAGCAGCCAAGTACGAAGCAATTGGGAAAATCATCTCAACAAAGAAGCCAAATAC
>NW_019648620.1:0-2522 GCF_002806865.2 Cucurbita pepo subsp. pepo
ATGGTTTCAGTTTACTAAATATAGCTTTAACAGATTTAACTGCCTACAAAATATAATCGACCAAATATATCTTTACCAAATCTTTACGAAATATCTACCATATATATCTGTACCAAATCTTTACGAAATATCTATTTTATATATCTCTACCAGATCTTTTACTAGAAATAAGCATTAGGCCTCATATCCTAATATTCTCTCATTTGTAGACTCATCCAACCAACCAAGAATTTCATTCTAAATCTTCCTTGCACCATACAAATTGAGGCTTTGCCCAACCGTTCCAACATCAACACATTTTGTCAACATGTTTGCTGGATTCTTTGCACCCTTTATCTCTACCAAACACATCACCATCTTCCACTAACCTGCGAGTGAAATGGTATCGCCTTCTGTGTTTTGTCTTTGAATGATAGATCGGGTTCTTCACCAACTGTATGACACACTAACTATCTGTATAAAGAATCTTCTCGTGCTGCTTCTTGTCCAATTCTTCTAGATAGTCTGTCATCCATATCATCTCCTTTTCACGTTCAGCTATTGTCACGTACTCAGCCTCAATAGATGGAGACCAATGCATTTCTGAAGCTTAGACATCCTATCATCCATGGCTTGCTCCCATTTGGTTGTATCCTCCAACTGTAGGGCCTCATCAAAGGGCTCTGATTCCCCTTCATCAGTCAGCAACATATAGTGTAATGAAGGGACATACCTATCTAGTACTTTGATAGCTCTAGATGATATTTTCAACACCTGCTCAGGTGTCACTTGCTCCGCCTTTGGTTCCTCAGCAACAGACTCAGGAGTTTCTTGAGTATTTGCTACAACATCACTAGGTGAATCTTTTCAGCAACTCAACCTTAATCTCTTTGTTGTCTTGAAACATTTCTTCTCTTTGTCCTTGTATATGACATTTTCATCAAAAGTCACGTCACAGTATCACAGGACTTTTTGGTTCTTGTCATCCCAAAATAACATTTCACAGGCTGAGCGTCAAGCTTGTCACTCTTCTCTAGATCAACATGAACATACGCAGTACAACAAAAAGTTCTCAAGTGAGAGTACTTGAGTTCTTTTCCTGTCCATACTTCTTCTGGCAACTTGAACTCAAAGGGTATTAACGACCCTCTATTGAAAATCCATAATGTCTTTGGAAATCAATAATGAACATGAACATTTGCTCAGGATATCTTTGGAAATCCATAATGAATCCTCATACTCTTTGCCCACTCATTCAATGTTCTGTTCATTCTTTCAACAACATCATTTTGTCTTGGTTTACCGGGAATTGTCTTCATTAATCGAATTTCCTCAGCTGCACAACATAATCTGAATTCTAACTTGTCGTACTCAACTCCATTGCTAGACCTCAGGCATTTGATCTTCAAGCCGATCTGATTTTCAACTTCAACTTTCCACTTCACTTCTTGAAGGTGGCAAACACATCTGACTTGCGTTTCAAGAAACAAATCCACACCTTCCTATTGAAATCATCGATGAATGTGACATAAAACTTTGATGCACCAAGTGATAAAACTGGAGATGGTCCGCAAACATCTGTATGGACCATTTCCAACCGCACTTTCTTCAATTCTCTTGCAGTCTTTGTGAAGCTATCTCATTTCTGTTTGCTCATAATGTAGTTCTCACAAGGACGATTTCAGACCTTCCAAAACTCCTTTCGCAGCCAACATCTTTATTCCTTTGACGTTCATATGTCCAAGTCTATTGTGTCATAGACTTGAGTTTGAAGCACTCTCAGCAACAATAACCATGTTCATACACCCTGCAGTGGTGTATAAGGTTCCAGATTTTGTGCCACCCGCAACCACCATAACACCCTTCACAATCTTCCACGAACTCTTCCCAAACTCTGTTGCATAACCTGTGTTGTCCAACTAACCAATAGAGATCAGGTTCTTATTGAGACTAAGAATGTATCTGACATCCTTTAATGTCCAGTGATTTCCTGCCAGAGCTTTTATGAAGACGTCCCCTTTTCTTTCAATCTCCAAATCTTGGTTGTTGGCAAGATATACCTTCTCGAAATTTTAAGACTTGAAATTTGGAAATAGCTCTTTATTTGGTGATGAATGAAAAGATGCACCTGAATCCAAAATTCTGGATTCAGTTAGACTGTCCACGCTGAGGATTAGGGAATCTCCAATGTCTTATGCTGAATTTATAGAATCATCATCATCTTCTAATTTGTGTTTCTGCTTCGTTTTTTGTCTTGTAGAAGCGGTCCAAAAGTGACATTTTTCTCCACAATTCCAACATGTTATGTTTGATCTGTTTGGAAAATTTTCATGGTTTGTTTTTATCGATCTTTGTTTAGGCCCTTCAATTTACTTCTTCCCCTTTGGTCAACACTGAGAGCACCACTAGATGAATCCCTAATTTCTCGTTTGTGAATACTTACGCTGAGAGCTACATCTTGGATTTCAACGACTTTAGCTTCTCAATCTCCGAGAACTACTGATCGAAGCAACAACAGTATCCCACGACTCGGGTAAACATGA
>NW_019648621.1:0-2520 GCF_002806865.2 Cucurbita pepo subsp. pepo
GAACTGCATGACAAAAATATGAGTACGTTATGGATATGTCTAAAGGTAGATGCACTAGTGGTCTAGTGGTAGAATAGTACCATGCCATAGTACAGACCCGAGTTTTATTCTCGGCTGATGCATCTTGAAGATTAACAATAATGAAATTAGTTCTTAATGTGAGAACTTGGGTTTCTCACGATATCATATAATTTATAGATGACACGAGTAGCACTATTGAGCTTTTTTTTTCTTTTGTTTTTTTTAGATCGAGAGGTAACACAAAAATTTATGCCATTCGGAAGAACTGCATGACGAAAATACAAGTACGTTATGGTTAAGTCTAAAGGTAGAAGCACTGGTGGTCTAGCGGTAGAATAGTACCCTGCCACGATGTATACTTAAGTTTGGTTCTCGGCTGGTGCATCTTGAAGATTAAATATGATGAAATTAGTGCTTAATGTGAGAACATAGGTTTATCAAGATTATAGATGACACAAGTAGCACTATGGAGTTTTTTGTACTTTTTTTTTTAATTTTAAATCGAGATGTGAAACTCAACTCAAATTTATGGAATTCGGAAGAACTACATGACGAAAATACGAGTTCATTATGGATATGTTTAAAGGTAGATGCACTAGTGGTCTAGTGGTAGAATAGTACCCTACCACGGTACAAACTCGAGTTTTATTCTCGGCTGATGCATCTTGAAGATTAATAATGATTTAATTAGTGCTTCATGTTAGAACTTGCATTTCTCACGATAGTCTAATATATAGATGACATGAGTAGCCCTATCGAGCTTTATTTTCCTTTTTTTTTTTTTTTTTTTTAAANCAAATTGAAAAAAAAAAAAAAAAGGAAAATAAAGCATGAAAATACATGTACGTTATGGATATGTTAAAAGGAAGAAGCATCAGTTGTCTAGTGGTAGAATAGTACCTTGCCATTGTACAAACACGAGTTCGATTCTCGGTTGGTGTGCCTAAAGATTATCTATGATGATAATATTAGTGCTTAATGTGACGAAAATACAAGTACGTTATGGATATGTCTATAAGTAGAGAAGAGACCCCGAATTCAATTCTTGGTTGGTGTATCTTGAAGATTAGCTATGATGAAATTAGTGAACCTACGATATCATAAAAATTTATAGTAGACACGAGTTAGCACTATCGAGCTTTTATTCTTTTTTTTTTTTTTTTTTTTTTTAATTAAATTCTAAATAATTCAAAATGGAAGAAACCATAATTTAAAATATATATANGAAACTCAAATTTATGCAATTCGGAAGAACTGCATGACGAAAATACAAGTACGTTATGGATATGTCTAAAGGTAGAAGCACCAGTGGTCTAGTTGTAGAATAATACCCTGCTACAGTACATACGCGAGTTCAAATCTTGGCTCTTGCATTTTGAAGATCAGCTATGATAAAATTAGTGCTTAGTTGGTGTGAACTTTGGTTTCTCGTGGTATCATATACTTTATAGATTTCACGAGTATCACTATCGAGCTTTATTTTCTTTTTTTCTTTTTAATTCGATACGTGTACTCACATTTATGGAAATCAGAAGAACTACAAGACAAAAATACGAGTATAGTACCCTGCCACGGTACAGACCCGAGTTTGATTCTTGGCTGGTGCATCTTGATGATCAGCTAAGATGAAATTAGTGCTTAATGTGAGAACTTGGGTTTCTCACGATATCATATAATTTATAGAGGACAAGAGTAGCACTATCAAGCTTTTTTTTTCTCTTTTTTTTCTTTTTAATTCGAGAGGTGAAACTCAAATTTATGGAATTCGGAAGAACTGCATGACGAAAATACGAGTACGTTATGGTTATATCTAAAGGTAGAAGCACCAGTGGTATAGTGGTAGAGTGGTACCTTGCCACAATACGGACCCGAGTTCAATTCTTTGTTGGTGCATCTTGAAGATCAGCTATATAATTTTATAGATGACACTTGTAGCACTATCCTGAGTTTGGTTCTCAGCGACACGTGTAGCAGTACTATCGATATTTTATTTTATTTAAATCGAGAGGTGAAACTCAAATTTATGGACTTCTAAAGAACTACATAATGAAAATACGAGTACCTTATGGATATGTCTAAAAAGGTAGAAGCACTTGTGGATCAACTATGATGAAATTAGTTCTTTATGTGAGAACATGGGTGTGTCTAATGGTAGAATAGTACCTGCCACGGTACAGACCCGAGTTTGGTTCTCAGCGACACGTGTAGCAGTACTATCGATATTTAATTTTATTTTATTTTTTTTAAATCGAGAGGTGAAACTCAAATTTATGGACTTCTAAAGAACTACATAATGAAAATACGAGTAAGTTATGGATATGTCTAAAAAGGTAGAAGCACCAGTGGTCTAGTGGTAGAATAGTACCCTGCCATTATACAGTCCTGGGTGTTATTCTTGTTGGGTTTTATGTCCTAAAACTCATAGTTTGTAAACAAAAACNTATACAGTCCTGGGTGTTATTCTTGTTGGGTTTTATGTCCTAAAACTCATAGTTTGTA
>NW_019648622.1:0-2506 GCF_002806865.2 Cucurbita pepo subsp. pepo
GTTTAGGATGATCTTGGGTTGGAATTTGTAACCTTTTGATCAACATGGTACTTACAACATTGGTGCAACTTCCACTATCAATGACAAGACTACAAGCAGTCCCCTTGACGAAACACCGCGTGTGGAACAGGTTGTCTCTTTGATCATCAACATCATTCTCCGTAACTTGAGTTTTAACAAGTCTTCTGGTTATAAGTGCCAAATGAATCCCATCTTACAATTCCTCCTCATTTTTCTGGACTTCTTCAACTAGATCACTTATCTCCATTCCATTTTCCTCATCTTGGTTCATGATTGTACAAACAGTAGTGAAATATGTTGAGGACCTAAGACACTCAACTCACTAATTTTACACTCAGGATCACTCGTGTTTATACACACAAAGGTAGGCTGTTTGGGAAAGTGACTAAATTATGATCATGGTAGGCTAATATATGGGTAAAGCAATTCTGATAGTAGCAACTTATTCAAGGCAATCAAGATAAGTTAATTATGAAATAATAACAAAATAAAACAAGAAGTGAACAAACAAATAAGAGACAAAGATATTTTTGGACATAATTGCACACTGAAAAAAAATGAATTCCAAAGAGAATGGTCGTGAAGATCGAACACAACAATTCCAGATTTATATGCTTTAGGGAAAAATGAGAATTGAAATTTATTTGATCTTCAAATAAACGTGCAAATGGTCTAATGATAAGGATTTATTAAGAACAATATGATAAGGATTTTTTTTTCTTTCAAGATCTAAATATGATCTTTAACGGACACTAAGAACAAGTAGAAAGATAATGAAGAACGTTGGAAATGACAGTAAGAAAATAAATGACAGATTTAAGGAGACAATAAACAATAGTGGAAATTAAAGATAAAATCAATTCTAGAGTCAGCCACAAAGATGCAACCTACGCTCTGATACCAAACTGATAAGGAAAACCTAATCCTCAGCCCAACGATCCAAGCTTAGGTTGAAGCAAGAACCCTTGAATCAAAGTAATTAATACCTCCTTATACGAAATTTGGATCAACCAAGAGATACGGCTAGAATTAGATTATGGATCTAGAAGCAAGATTTGGAAACCTTGTTCTAAATTGAGCCANTAAGTGCCAAATGAATCCCATCTTACAATTCCTCCTCATTTTTCTGGACTTCTTCAACTAGATCACTTATCTCCATTCCATTTTCCTCATCTTGGTTCATGATTGTACAAACAGTAGTGAAATATGTTGAGGACCTAAGACACTCAACTCACTAATTTTACACTCAGGATCACTCGTGTTTATACACACAAAGGTAGGCTGTTTGGGAAAGTGACTAAATTATGATCATGGTAGGCTAATATATGGGTAAAGCAATTCTGATAGTAGCAACTTATTCAAGGCAATCAAGATAAGTTAATTATGAAATAATAACAAAATAAAACAAGAAGTGAACAAACAAATAAGAGACAAAGATATTTTTGGACATAATTGCACACTGAAAAAAAATGAATTCCAAAGAGAATGGTCGTGAAGATCGAACACAACAATTCCAGATTTATATGCTTTAGGGAAAAATGAGAATTGAAATTTATTTGATCTTCAAATAAACGTGCAAATGGTCTAATGATAAGGATTTATTAAGAACAATATGATAAGGATTTTTTTTTCTTTCAAGATCTAAATATGATCTTTAACGGACACTAAGAACAAGTAGAAAGATAATGAAGAACGTTGGAAATGACAGTAAGAAAATAAATGACAGATTTAAGGAGACAATAAACAATAGTGGAAATTAAAGATAAAATCAATTCTAGAGTCAGCCACAAAGATGCAACCTACGCTCTGATACCAAACTGATAAGGAAAACCTAATCCTCAGCCCAACGATCCAAGCTTAGGTTGAAGCAAGAACCCTTGAATCAAAGTAATTAATACCTCCTTATACGAAATTTGGATCAACCAAGAGATACGGCTAGAATTAGATTATGGATCTAGAAGCAAGATTTGGAAACCTTGTTCTAAATTGAGCCACTCCACTATCTAACTTGATCAAGGCTTGATTGAATGGCTCAAGTGCAATTCTACCACAAGAATTGCTTGAAACTTAGAAATGGCAAATATGATACTCGGATTTCTAAGGGAAACGTCTCAATTTGAGATCTGAATTACATTCATCCACGAATCTTCTTGGCAATAGATCCATTTGGAACACCGTGATTCTTATCAGTAGGGTCTTGGATGTGGTTGTGTCTTTAAATTAAGTCTTTTGACCATAATGGAACTCACAACATTGGTGCAACTACCGCTATCAATGACAACACTACAAGGTACAGATTGAACAAGACAACGAGTTTGAAACAAGTTCTCTCTTTGGTCTAGGCCGTCCTCCTTAATGTGGGTGTTTAGAGCTCGTCGAGTAACCAAAGATATATGTGTAGGGTCCTCTTCGCTAAACTCCTCACTCTCATCAGTTTCCTCATTTATGTCGTCATGTGCCTCGTCATCCGTAACAATTTCTCCCT
>NW_019648623.1:0-2501 GCF_002806865.2 Cucurbita pepo subsp. pepo
CAATGGAGCCTCATTTTCTCATTGTCTAACGACCCACTTTTGAAAACTTTGAATCACGAATCGTTACATACATTGGAGGGTAAAACAGTGATAATATTATTCATTTTTTAAAATAGGTGACTCAAAAGTAATTCAAAATATTAGAAATATAAATTTACGTACACATGAAAGGAAAGTTATACAAATGTTACAAATAAATACAATAAATACAATGTTCTGAAACTAAGTTTATTGAAATAAAAAATAAAAAAATAAAAACGAAGTTTACTGAAACTAAGTTATACTTAGAAATTTTTTAAATATATTTTTTTGTTGGAGAATAATTTTATTGAAATAAAAAATAAAAAATAAAATAGTTATTTAAAATTGTAATATTATGTTTAAATAAAATTAATTAAAAGATTATTCGGGAGAATAGGACATTTGAAGATAAAGAAGAATGGTTAAAAAAAATAATAATAAATAAAGAGGAATGCTTGGGTAATATTCTTCTTAAAATGCTTTCTTCGATTGTGATCATTTGCTCATGGATCATTCTGCAACGTAAATGATAAATGATAAATGATGTACACAACACTTTCTAGTTATTCTAACCGTTCATACATTGATTATAACCATAGCTATTCTAGGGTCGAGTCTTTAGAGGTCCTATAAAAGAAATGGGGTTGTGTAGAAGTTTGGGAAAAAAAAAACTGTATACTCAAACTTCGCCGCGAATCGAGACATTATAATTGTAGAGTAACCAACCATAACCCCCCTTAAATACCACTCCTTCTCTCTATCACCAACATAATCTTTTCTTCATTATGCAACCCACCTACACATCCGAGAGTTATCAAAGCAAGAAAACGAGAGCGTTGTCTGAGAAGGAAACCGAGAAATTATCCCACGAAGATTTTAAATTTTAGTTAATATTTTTGGGTTTTAGGAGCAAAGGAGTGTCGTGTTATTGCATAAACGAGAGGTAGACAAATGACGATAGAATCATGCATAAACGACGTCATAAAGCTGTCAAAAAAGAGGGGAGAAAGATCAAGGATTACTATCCGTTTTTGGGCGAAGGAGGCAAAGCTGTTGGACTTAAGTCGGATCCCTAACCCACGAACCTAACCCATTGCAGCCCATAAAGCTAATACCTATTCTAGACGTGCACGACCCAACTCATTTCGACCTATGAAGATGTCTACTCTCCAGACGTGGGCCAACTAAGCCTAACATCCTACAGCCAAGGACCCGTACTCGCACCTTGACTTGAGTGACAACCCGTTCCCTCAGCACTACACGTGCCTTACACGTGACCCATTTTCCAACTACGGATCCTCCGACTCGACTAAGCAACTTTGCGATTTGGCTCAGTGGCTCGTTTGGCTTAGCTTCTTGACTCGCTCAAGCTTGACTTGGCGGCTCAACTCCTCGACTTAGGCTTCTCGGTATACAAACCTATACCATGTCCTAAGTTGTCGACCCTCATGAAGCTATTTCTAACCTTATTTGAGGCGTTTGAGTTCAGTAAGACTTCTATTTACCCAATTTTAGGTAGTTTTAGGATTTATTGGAAATAATCGTCATGTTTAGCTAGAATAAGTTATGGATATGCTCTAAAGTAAAAGTATGTGATATAGTTTTACATTGGTAAAATTAAGCGTCGGAATATAGTTTTTGAAGTGGCTACCGAGTAATTAGTAATTTCGGCCATGGCCAACCAAGCAAGTGACGTTGCTGTTGGAGTTAGATAATTGAGTGATGTATGATGGTTAATGCCTTGTGGTTAGGGGTGTACATGGTTGGGGTTGGGTTGGGTTGAGGGATTTATTTTTTTACCCAACCCAAAAGTACGGGTTGGTTGGATTGATAACCCAACCCAACCCAATACTTTTCACAACTCACCCCAACTCAACCCTCTATTCTCGGGTTGGGTTGTCAATTTTTTTTTTTTAAGTTTTATTAATCCATACTTCATAATTATTCCGATACCATCTTAGATAAAATATATTAAAACTTCACCAAAAAAACAAAAAAGAAAAAAAACATTCAGCACAAGTAGCTAAAATTATAAAAATAAAAAACAAAGACAAATTCAGTAAAAAAAAACAAGTAGCTAAAATAATGATTAGTTTATAAAAATATAAAAACAAAGACAAATTTAGTGACCATTAAAATAATAAAAAGAAATATGTAATAGACTGGAGTCAAACCCAAACACGAGTCTCACTAGAACGTCCAGAGTACCGCTCTGGCAAACCCATTAAAATTAAAAGATTCTTAATATACACTATATATTAATTTGGATCGGGTCGTTCGGGTGTTTTGTCCCACAAACCTGAAACCGAACCGATTCAATTCAGGTTCAAAAAAATGAACCCGGCCCTTCCCGAAATGCTAATCCAATCCAACCCAACCCAACCTTTATAGTTCNCAGGTTCAAAAAAATGAACCCGGCCCTTCCCGAAATGCTAATCCAATCCAACCCAACCCAACCTTTATAGTTCGGGTTGGGTTGG
>NW_019648624.1:0-2497 GCF_002806865.2 Cucurbita pepo subsp. pepo
CACGTTGAGATGGGAAGCTATGATAAAGATCCAATTGAATCAGGTTTGACTGAAGTTAACCCTGTTCGACCGTCTCGAACGCGCACTGAACATGAGATTGATATTGGTCATAAAGACTTTTCGTTTGATAGAATTGAATGAAACGGTTTCGTTTAGAAGTTCGTGGATGTTGAAAGGAGTAGATTAATCTAGACCGTTCATCTCGAACTTTTTTAACATGTACCATATTCTGCTTATGATTTTTTCAATCTTATTTTTCTTTACAAATTTAGAAGGAATGAGTCTAGTATATGCATATGTAATAAGGATGATATCGAGAGTATTTTCAATATTAGTTATAGTTTCATTCTTTTAAATCGATACGAAAATATTTTTCAATTTAAACATAAATAGTTTTAAAATTATTAATATGATTTCTATAGTTTCAGTTTTAGCGTAAATTTTGTTATATTGTTACCTGACAGAGATACGACAATCTCTCGAGGTTGCACAGTCTGAAAAATTCTCTCTTTCGTGACTGATTCAGATAACATCATAGATAATGTCACTATTTCCAAACCAGCTATCCCCGATCAACTAATGTGGTTATGATGTGATTCAATAATGTCACTATTTCCAAACCAGCTGTCCCCGATCAACTAATGTGGTTATGATGGGATAAGAATCACGATGTTCCAAATGGACATGTCGCATTAGCCACTCAACACATTAACATTTGTTAGAAAAAATTATTTTTAATTTCATAAATTATGTAAAAGTCAAATGGTCAATCTAACTTATTGTTTTGCAGAGATTAAAGGGGGATCGAGAATAAATTCCGTCCACAAATGTCTTTTGTCGGGAGACTATAAATACCCACAATATGTTATGTAAAATTCAGATTCGTGGATGAATGTAATTCAGATCTCAAATTGAGATGTTTCCCTTAGAAATCCGAGCATTATATTTGCCATTTCTAAGTTTTAAGCCATTCTTCTGGTAGAATTGCACCCGAGCCATTCAATCAAGCCTTGATCAAGTTCGATTGTGGAGTGACTCAATTTAGAACAAGGTTTCCAAATCTTGCTCCTAGATCTTCGATCATAAGAGGTAATCTAATTCTAGCCTTATCTCTTGGTTGATCCAAATTTCGTATAAGGAGGTGTTAATTACTTTGATTCAAGGGTTCTTGCTAAAACAAAAGCTTGAATCGTTGGGCGAGGATTAGGGTTGCCTTATCACGATGGTATACTCTTTTGGATTATGCTGATGGATCCATAATGTGTCCGCCACTCGCTGACAAACACTATGTTGTATGGATTTAGGGGTGTACACGAGTTGAGTTGAAATTTTTTTTTACCAACTTGAAATTTTGGATTGGTTGGGTTGGTGAATCGAGCAACCCGAATATAATTCACAACTCAACACATTTTCGGGTTGTGTTGTATTAGGTTGTCAGATTATTTTTTTTAATTATTTAAGAAAACTCTACTGACTCGACTCATTCAAATATTCACAAATCACAACGCATCATTAACATCCGTTACAAATGTCAAATATTCTTAATTTTCATAATAATATTAAAAGTAGGGTAGGACAAGATTGAAACTCTATTCTTGGGTTTGTTCGAGATTATGATTATCTAGCTCGACCGTTACGGTTTTTAAGTTGAAACCATACATAAAACATAACCCAGTTAGTGGACCTAACTGCAGCCCAACTCACCAAGTTAGCCTAAGCCTAGACATGTGAGCCCGATCTGGTTTCCCCCTTGCCCACCTGGTTCATGCTCAATTTTGTTAGCCCCAAATCAACTGGTTCAACTCATTGTTTGAATGGTTCTTTGCCATTTCAACCGCTTCAGGTTAGCTTCTCCTCAAATTAGGACGTTTTAGGGTATATTCTATTGAACTATGTTGATTTAAGGGCACTTTTAAGTATATTTAAATGAGACGTAAAATGAATGTCTTCGAATTATGTGACTCCGTGCATACGCGTGATTCATGGAAGCATAAAACGTCATATTCATGTTTCCGTCCTTGCCATGACTCCTTCTAGATCCTTACAGGTCAATGCGTAAGGTGATACTACTTACATATGAAAGTTATGTGTACCCGACGAGACCTAGGTATTACAAAAGTGGTATGAGTCTAGTGGGTTATGTGTGTGTGAAAGTGGTGCATATTGGAATATGAAAATGACGAATAGAACATCGAAGAATTAGATATGTTTGAAAACACTTGATTTCAGTATGACCATGAACTATTTTTTACTGTTTTCCTCTGGATCCCGAGCTTAAATCAACTACGTTTTCACTTAAATTCATGAATTTCACGTGTTTATGATTTTGAGAGCATAAAGAGGATTTCTTAGTAGATCAAGTATTCTCGGGTAGAATACTAAGTATAACTGTATTACTCTTAGAAAATAGATAGTCAAAGTCATCAAAAATTGAATGGATCGATGAGTTTATGGTTATGGGCTCTTGTCCAAGTAGAAAAGGTCACATGTGATGAAG
>NW_019648625.1:0-2495 GCF_002806865.2 Cucurbita pepo subsp. pepo
AGGAGAACGAAGCATTTTTTATAAGGGTGTGGAAACCTCTTCCTAGCATATGCGTTTTAAAAACCTTGAGAGATAGCGGTGGGCTTGGACTATTACATGAGATGACTTAAATTTTGGTTAAGCACTTGTAATAGTTATGTATTTTAGTTTTTTTTGGTTGATTTATGTAATTTTGTTGACTTCAATTGTTGGCCTTCTTTTATAAGAGCTAAGGCCCACTCCCCTCCCTCAGCTGTAAACATTACTTTGAGATGTTTTAGGTACATTTTTGTACGTTTTATTAGGTTAATATTGCTTATTTTAATTTAAACAAGTTAGAGTTCTTGGTTGGCCATACATAAGCCAACTTATGTTCATTTGTAACCTAGAATGTTGTTGAATGAAAATGTTGAGTTGAGAGTTCTCTCCTCCTTTTAAGTCAAGAGTCTTACGGTACTTAGTTCAGTGTTGTTTGCACAAATGACTTAGAATTATTCAAGCCTGGTTGATCATCAAACTTGTGGAGTGATTGATCATTTGATTTGAACTAGCCTTCTTCCACAAGGTATTTGATCATCAACGATAAACATCTTGCTTCCCTTTGAGTGGTATCCTGTGAGTAAAAAAGTTTTTAATTTAATAGATGCTAATTTTTATCAGGGTTGCTAAGCAAGATCTCTAGAGTTGTCCTTATCACTTGCTCCAAATTTTCAACTAATGGGTCGTGTGTTCAAGAGGTGCTAGTTTTTACTAGGGTCGCTAAGCCATTACTCTAGGGTTGTCCTTATCGTTTCCTCCAAATTTTCAAGTAGTGATTAACGTCCATCTCTGCAGTCCATGGACGTTACTAGTTAGAAGGTAAGGGTGAGAAATAGAGCAGTGAAAAACCACTTTAACAGTGATAGTGTAAGAGGATAAGATAACAGTCTTAATCTTTAATAAAGAGGAACAAGTTGCCTACATCTCATATTACGGACATGATGTGTTTTCCATTTATACCATATTTCTTAATTCTAGTAAAATTAAGTCATCACTTAACTACTATGACCTACTATGTTAAATTGAACAAAGCTCAACTAGCATAAAGTGTATACCATCGATCAAAAGGTATGACGTTCAAATCCTCACACCCCCATACTGAACTAAAAAAAAAGAAAAAAAAAATAAAACCACCAAAGTCAAAGAACAATACTAAAATAAAAACACTCTTACCTGCAGAATATTTAAAGCCTTTCTCATATCACCAGTGCAAAGTCGAACAAGGGCAGCTAAGCCACCCTCAGTTACGTCCAACCTGATTATCATTCAGGTATAGAGCATTATACGTACGTTCAAGGGACATGGCACAGTATAGATTCTAAAAAATTGAGTAAAACAGTTCAATAGACAACGTTCAAAAAATGCATAGAATCCAGCTAAAATCACCTCCGAAATCAACCAATGTTCAATGAATTACATTTTCTTTTTAAAAGTGAAATTTTATGGAAAGCAAAGATATCATCGACGACAAGTTGGACAGGACATCCGATAGAAACTTCAAGAGTAATAACCATTACATGTCCATTGAACAATAAGGAGTTCAAAGAATCTACTTAAAATTTCCTTGGAAAACGGGATTTGAAGAGAGAGACGTTGTGCATTCTACCCCGTTATTTACTGAGCTAAAATGATAGATTGAATAATATATCAGAATATAAAACAAAGGAAAATGCCATTAAACATCAATACACCATAGATGCCAAACCATCCGACTTTTTATGCATGTATTGTATGGGAAACAAGGGAGCCTACGTACCTCTCAGCCTCAATAACATATCTGAGTCGTTCAGTGACATGAACGTTATCAAGGGGAGCAAATCGAAAACGGGTACACCTTGATTGTAACGCTGGAATAATCTTATTGACATGATTACAGATAAGAGCAAACCGTGTATTTTTTGTGTATTTCTCAATTACTGCATGAAGNCCAAAAGGATATTTGCTCTATGTCTTTAGGCAATGGATTTCCTGTGCAGAGATAGACAGCTTCTTCGGTAATATGCTGGGAAGCCATATGCGTTGACTACGTAAAAAAGACAAAATTTCAAAAAAGTCATCAGGTTCACAAAGTAACAACTAATGAATTAAATAACATGTGTAACTGTCATCTATTGATCTATGAGTTGCAACAGAATGTTGCACGAGGCATTGATTTTAAGGGTACACAATGGTCAAAATTCCAAAACATGCTGATTGCTGTGCGAGGTTTAAGGCCTTTCTTATTCATAGTTTGATCATTTCTCATAGTACTAACAGAAGAAAAGAACTGAAAATGGTTAGTATATATTTGAATTACTTTCTTCTTTTCTCTGTTGCTGAAATCACAGCTCAATTCTGTGAGACTTCAACACATGAAATATTGAGAAAACTAGATAAAGTTAAACCCTTGAAACTTCCTGATATGAACTAAAACCACCACACAAAAAAAAAAAAAAAAAAAAAAAAAAAAAAAAAAAAAAAAAAAAAAAAAAAAAAAA
>NW_019648626.1:0-2494 GCF_002806865.2 Cucurbita pepo subsp. pepo
ATTTCGTTTTGAGTTTCGGAAATCTTTCCTCCCACTCGCCGCCTGATGAAAATATTATTTCATTTATGACCCAAAATTCCCTACTCCCGGATGCGAGTGGGTTATTGGAGCGTGGAACTATGAATTTTTCCGTTTAAATACTCCCTTGCTCGCTGAATATTACTCTATATCCAAATTCATTAAATAATAATATATTTTTATTTTATTTTATTTTTTAAAAATTTAATGCCAGCTAATATACCAAAATAATAATTTAACTTTTATTTTTTAAATTCAAATTCCTCCTATCAAATTGTTAGGAGATTAAATTAAATTCAAGAAAATTTGAAATTAGTAGATATTAATTAGTAAATAAGATTTAATAAGATTAATTCTCGGTTCAATTATAGTTTAAATTTTAATTTACTGATCATTAGATCAAAACCGTCCCATTTCTAATTAAAAATAAATTTTTTATCTAAAACTTTTTTGTCGTGTTCTTAATTATTTTTGGATTATTCATAGCTCGTAATAATCAAATTTGCAGGTTCAAACATAGTCGTACACAAATTTATGAAGGCTCAAACCTTTTTGAAAATATATTTACTGCGTGCTAATTTTGGTAAAAATCAAAACCTTTCAATTATAATTAAAATATCGTAGTAGTAATTAATTCTAAGAAATTTTTTTTTGTTACCGTTAATTTGCAAGGTTTTTAAAACCCGTGTCAGTATATATGATATTAGAAATGTAAACTAATTTTCGTTTTTCGTTTCCTTTTCGTTTGTTTCGAGAAATATATCGATCAATTCCGATTCTTTCTTTTTCTATTGATTCTTTTCCGATCGAGATGTATGGATCCATGGGCCTATGTGTCTATNGATCTATTCCTTTTTACGTATGTGTCTATATAGATTTTGTGATCTATTTGTCTCGGAATTTCGACCCGCTTTAATATATTGATATTATTTATATAGTAGGATTTCAACCCTCTCTAATATATCTCTAATATATTAGTATTATTTTTATATTAGGATTTGAAATATCTACTTATCTAATTTATCTAATATTTATAGATTTTATCATAATTATACATCCATATAATTAAGGGGTAGATAAAAATAATAAAGGTAAATAAAAGAGATTTTTTTTTTCAGCTTCATTTTCTATTTTTTAATTAAATATGATATTGTAAGGATTTTCCAATATTAACAATTAAAAAATTAAGAAAAAGCTCGAAAATTTGTTAATTTACTCTTGTAATATAAAAATAACAATTTATTTATTTATTATTATTATTATTGTAAGGAGGGCATTAGTGAATAATCTAGAGATAAATTTTCTTTCCCAAATAAAATAATTTTGGTATAATACCAAAAGTTCCATTTATATAGGTACTGAATAAGAATTAAATTCAATCTAATTGTTGGAAGTTTATAATTTTGAATTCAAATTTTCAATAAGATTTTTTTTAAATATCATATTTAAAAAATAATTGTAAGAGAGATTTATATTATAATCAAATAGAAAATTAATTTTATAAAAATAATAGATTTAAAATTTAAATAAAAAATATTTTGTTCAAATTTTTTAAAAACATAAGTATCTCTACATAATCTTAATCTATCGAACACAATTTAATTTCATAATGATTATAAAAAAAAAAAAAAAAAAAATCTGAAAAGGCAATATTTGAATATGTTTTACAGATCTTCCTTTTCCNAGAGAATATTATATATTTTTATGAATTTATATATTGCATGTTTTCAATTTTTTTTAAGTGTTAAAAATTACTAAAATATATATATTTTTATAAATAAATTTAAAAATAACATGATATAATTTCAATATAATTAATATTCAAAGTTAAAAAATTTATTTTGTATTTATGACTAATTAATTAATATTCAATGAACAAACCAACTAAACTCGACCAAATGAGCTAAAATCGAGAGTTGTGTCATAGATTTAGCTCTTAAAAGTTGAGCTAATTTGGCTCTGACTTTAATTTGCAAACTGACACGTTGAGCGTTTAATTCAATCACTAACATGATCCAGCTGTATTAATTTTCACCACAAACTTTTCATTTCATAAATCCCGATGCTATCATATTATAAATCCTTTAAATTATTGTTTGAACATAATATTTTCGTACATCAACTCCATACGGTTCAAAATTAACCGGAGTTAAATTTTTTAAACAATTAAATTATTAATCTCCATTAAATAAACTTAGAAGTTAGGTTAGTTATGATTTAATCAATGATTATCTCACATAGTAAATAGTACACATAGTAAATAGTACAAGATTTGATGGGGTTTTCTAAAAAATGAACAATTAATCATTAATTCTACAATAAATGCGGTAAAAAAGAAATCGATTTGAAAATGTTAAAGCTTTACTGTTTTACCCTATTTTATTAAAAAAAATATTTATTATTTTAAAGTTACTACATTATTTTTAATTATTTGGAAAATATTTTACAACTACTTTGCAAATAAAAATAATTAGAA
>NW_019648627.1:0-2488 GCF_002806865.2 Cucurbita pepo subsp. pepo
CCCAAAGATCATGTCCTTGTAAATAGGACATCATGCACGCATGTTGCCCACGTATTGTAGTTAAATAGGACATCATGCACGTTGCCCACGTATTGTAGTTGTGTTGAGTTTCTTGATTCCTCCAACGATTTGGAAATCCCAAAGATCATGTCCTTGTAAATAGGACATCATGCACGNAAATCCCAAAGATCATGTCCTTGTAAATAGGACATCATGCACGCACGTTGCCCACGTATTGTAGTTATTGTAGTTGTTGTTGAGTTTCTTGATTCCTCCAACGATTTGGAAATCCCAAAGATCATGTCCTTGTAATACCAAACAAGCTCTTTCGAGACAAGATTTGCAACCACAGAGCATACTAAGAATTCCAAGAGATCGACAACTTACACCAATCTCGCTCTAATACCATGTTAGGAATAACGGATCTCCACACTGGTATGATATTGTCCACTTTGAGCATAAGCTCTCATGGCTTTGCTTTGGGCTTCCCCAAAAGTTCTCATACCAACAGAGATGTATTCTTTTACTTATAAATCCATGATCATTCCCTAAATTAGCCAATGTGGGACTCACTACCAACACGAAATAGCCGTGAGAAGGAGAGAGAAAGATATTAGAAAATCGCACTGCGAGTCGGGTGAAGAAGAAAGGATCCGACGGATCTGGATCCAGGTCGGATTCAACCCTCAGCCCACGAACTGAGCTCAATCCACCACCAGCATACCTGCAACCACTAAGAAATTGAGGCCCAACTAGCACCTTGGCCTAGCACACGCACCTTGTATCATCCATGACTCACGACCCGTACACCCCTGCCTCGACCCGAGAAGAGCACTACGATGCATCCCTCTCCCTTGGTGACACATGGTACACCCGTAGACAAACACTCCTTCGGCTCAGCTGCTTGAAATGACTCGTCTTGGCTTTTTGGGCTCCAATTCGGCTTACTCGGGTCAGGTTCCTCCTTTTTAAGCCCAATTTCGACTGTTTCGACCCTTCTGAACCTATTTTCAACCCTAATTAAGGTAATCGAAGTCTTTTTAACATCGTATTTCACAAATGTCAATTGGAATTATTATTAAACTATGTAATATTAAATATTGTGGCTTGTTGGTTGAAGAGAGATAATAGGAGTAGGGAAGAGAGGTTAGCTAAGAGAAGTGGGTAAGGTTTTTCTTTTTTTAACGTAATCGTTTTTAATTATTTCTTTGTTTCTTTCTTTCTTTTGGGCTATTACACAAATGTTAAAATTCAATTACCTATCAAACATTTTAAAGAAAAATTTAGAATTCTATTAAAAACCATATCCTTAACATTTTTTAAAAATTTTCATCAACATACACAAAGTCCTACAAATTTACGGACTATGGATTTATTACACTTTTAAAAGTTTAAAAATCTATGAACTCCAATGTAAATCCAATTGTAAGATTCTTATAAAACTCTATATTTCCCTCCAATATTTTGTTCTCTAACTTTGTCATAAATTTTTTTTTCTCCCCAAAAGATTCGACAATATATATATATATATATATATATATATATATATATATATATATATATGTAAGTCATCGAAGGTTGAGCAATATATATATAAGTCATCAAAAGTTGAGTTCGGGTACTTTATTATACAAAAACAAATTAATGAGTAATTTAAAGATATTTGTAAAAGTTTAAAGATTAGGTATGATGATTGCATAGTTTAATGATGGGATGTAAACATAATTCATTTATAAGAAACATTAGTCTAATTTATTTTTAAAATCAAAGAATTTATAGACGGTATTTATTTCATTGTGTATTTTTTAACCCAAGTTTGTTTTTATTTTGTTAAATTTAAAAAATAAAAAATAAAACAGGTCACATATGAAAATAAAATAGACTTGGTCTAAAAAAAATTAATATTATTCCAATATCAATAAAATAAATAAATAAATAATACATCAAAATTATATATGCAAAATTACATAAAACTCTATCAGGTTAGACAAATATTTAATAATTTGGTCAATCAATAAGCTAAATCTAGCTAATTATAAATAAAACCAACAATGAAATAATTAAAAAAATAAATATATAATGAATATATATATAAATTAATTCTAATGCAAATCGAAAGAAAATTAAAACTTAAAGTCTAGACCAACGAACAATGGAGAGGATTTGTTGAAGTAGGATGACAAGCATTTCAAAATTTAGTGAACTTATTGCTAGTTTGAATTAGTCAGGTTATTCATTTTTATTTGAGTAGGTTAGCTTTATTTCTTCAAATAAGTTAGTTGCACCGTAAGTCGTTATGTGCAAATCAGTTGAGTTTTTATAGGAGTTATTTGAGTTCAATAGAAGTCTTACTGTCAGTAAACTATAGCTACCGTACAACACTTCATACTTTAGTTTTGTCTGTATTGTCTTCTTTGAGTAATAATAATTTCAGATTTATTCTCACTTTTGAGTGTTAGATATTATGTTAGTTGGTATCAGAGCTAGG
>NW_019648628.1:0-2486 GCF_002806865.2 Cucurbita pepo subsp. pepo
TAAGATTATATATGCAATTTGATAGTCATTGCACAAAGTTGTGTAGTAAACCAAATAACAGTATAAAATGACCATAATGCTCCCAAGGCAACTTACCTTCGGTTCATGATCTAAATGACCTTTAAATGCTATGAAACTTTGTAGTAGACTTTTTTTTTTTTTTTTTTTTTTTTTTTTTTTTTTTTTTTTTTTTTTTTTTTTTTTTTNTGACATACTAAAGTCGGAACATTTTCAGAGGTGGTTAAATGACCAAAATGCCCCCATGACCTTTTAAGGTATTTCAAGGTCTAAACCCCTTTAAGTGACTTACTACTTCTTACAAAGCCTATTCCTACGGTCATAAAGATATTTTTAAGATTTCAAGTTGTTAAAAATGAGAAGGTTTGATACCATGCTAATAATGAGAAACATAACTGGGATCGAAAGTCCAAATTTCATTAATGTTCATGACGTTTAAATAAGATACAAGCAACCAACTAAATCATAGAAANGTTTGATACCATGCTAATAATGAGAAACATAACTGGGATCGAAAGTCCAAATTTCATTAATGTTCATGACGTTTATAATAAGATACAAGCAACCAACTAAATCATAGAAATAAGAGAAATCCATAATCTCATTGTTTCATTTTTATTCGCAATAACTATATTTATTTTCAAGCAAGTGTTTTTGTCGGTAAAAAAGAAATTAAATGGATTTAAGGGGACATTTCGAGAACGTATCAATAAGCTAGACCCATGCTTCGAGTTGTTTCATGCCATAAATAAATGCGAACACTCAAGAAATCTGTCGGACTGGCTAAATGATGCGGAGAAGGCTAGTGACATTGATCCACAAGACTAAATGAACTAATTGGTTCTATAGGATATACTATAAAAAAAAATTAGTACATTCCCCCATGCACTGACAACCAATTTCTAAAAGGGATGAAAATCCTAGGTACCGCTGTATAAAATATATTTGATAACTAATCTTATATCCTAAATCAAATTTCTTAATACAAGTTAATTAGAACAATTTTGAAACCCAAACCAAGTTAGAGCCTAACAAACGTTTAAAGGGATTACCTCAAGTAATTCTTCCCAAAACTCAAGACTCTTCTATAAATATCTAACGAACTCATTATGACTTCATGAAATTCTAAATGACTCAGGTATGTTACTAAATTTTGTAGAGCTTAAGAATGCATGATACGACTTATGTTTCCAGAAATTACAAACCTTAGAATTTACATAATGTTGAAGACTAAGAACCAAGAAATATACTATACAAGCTCTACAACTACCAAGGTAAGAAAAACATTAGGTACCACTCAAGAATAAGGGACCAACGTCCTTAAACTAAGAAACTCAAGAAACTCATAAGACCTCCCACGATATAGCATGTTCATGATTTAGACTACGTAGCTTTGAACGTATGAAGCCTTGAGTGTACGTATTGAGACTATGCCGCTTGGAATGTATGAAGTGCAATGATTGACTTGTTTGTAATGATTATATCAATTGACACAACTTCTTCTACCGTGCATAAAACTACAACTCTAAATATATAGTTGAGTGACCTATAGTTAACAATAAAAATTTATTAATTAAAGAGTTTAATTATTTAATTTTGGGTCATTGAATCTTATAATATATATGTTCATAAGGTCTCTTTGCTAACTCATAACACTAAAAGGTTCAATTTAGTTAAAAGAAAAATTATATTTTAGTATATTAGATATATTAAATATAGCGAAGAAAATAGATCTAATTTAGAGGGTTCTAATAAATATTTAATATATTAAATACAAATAGAGAAAAATATATTTAGTTTAAAGTGTTTATAGAATATATTAGATATACTAAATATAAATAGACAAAATAATAATAATAATAATAATCTTCCGTGTTCACATTAATATTTAATGTATTAACTATATTAAACATAAAAGCGAAAAATATATTTATTGTATCACACTTCCATTCTTGGCTGAGAATCTCCCGATTATACCCCAACCATAACTCCGCATCAGTTTTCAACATAAATGATGCACATGTCACCTTTTGATCATCCAGACCGTTCATTAATAAGAAAATTGTCTTAATTGATGATTGCCACAATTGTGTCTTTGTTGGGTCTCGTGAGGCACCATTAAAGGTACGAGGATCTACCCCTTGAAATCCTGCATTAGCGCTTCTCGCAATGACTGCGTACTGTTGGTTTGCTGGGTGGGCACCACCATTTGCATCCCAACCTAGAATGATTCCCACATCATGGTAGTCATGGGGTCCATTCTAGGTGTCGGTGCCACTAGGGGTGGCACTGCTGTGTCAGTTTGAGTTACTGATCCTTCACGAGGTGGACTCCCTCTACCTCTACCCCATCCTCTAACAGGGGGTCATCTTCTTCCCCTATGCCCTCTTCCACGTCCTCTAGGTGACATGATCTATAATCAACACGTAATTACTCTTAAGTGAGGATCTCTCGGTACAAAAAATATG
>NW_019648629.1:0-2456 GCF_002806865.2 Cucurbita pepo subsp. pepo
ACTTTCGAGGACGAAAGTTCTTTTTAGGGGTAGATAAGGTAGAGCACCGTTAGGTTTAATATATATATATTAAAATAAAAATAACAAAATAAGGAACGAAAAAAACTAACTATCTTTCCTTAAATCTATTCGCCCCTCTAAAATACCTCCCTCATTCAGTATCAATAATCGGGCCAACAAAATAGAAACAGAAAGATAATGGAGTGATGGTTAGACAATAAGGATGGAGAGATGGTTAGACAATAATGGAGAGATACAGAACGGAAGGTGGAGAGATGGTAGACAGATAAAGGAAGAGAGATGTCGAAAAAAAGTTAGCAGTCAGATTTACCTTTTCGTTTTTTATGAAGGATATCAGCAATTATTTAGATATGAGTTAGAAATTTAGAAATTATCTGTTGGAATGATCTGAATTAGAAATTATCTCTCATATATCAAGAGTCCATTAAAATTGGTCAGATTAGTAATATTAGATTAATTTTTTATTAGTAGCTAAATGAATAGATTAAAGATAGAATGACCAAGAAGGATGCCCAAAACAAAATGTAACGATAGGAGTAAAATACGTTCACGAAACGTTAAGGTTAGGTTACATACCGGAGTGATATGGATAAGAGAGATTGATGGAAGAATACGGTTAGGTTACGGGTAGAAAGGGATAGGTTTGTGATAGATTGATAGAACGATAGCATTAGGTTAAGTTCTTGTGATGATATGACTAAGGTACGTTCACGTAATGATATGTCTGTGATAGGTATAAGAATGTTAATGCTATGATAAGTTAGAGAATGATATGACTATGAAGTGTTTACGTTATTACTTGTTTATGATATGATACATTGTGATGCAATATGTCATGGTATGATGTGTATATGATGAAATGTTATGTTAAAAGCATAGAACGTTATGTTAGGTCTCTTAAATTGTGTGTATACAGCATGATATGAATGACATGAAATTACGATAAATGACATGAAATATAACCCCGTTAGAATTATGTATGATTTGAGAACGGAAGAATGAGAAACGATATGATATGAATGATGAACGATATCTGAAACGATATGAAAAATGATATGATATGTACTTAATGCTAGCGGGGTTGTATTAATGGATAATGAAATTGTAGAAGTAGTGGGGACCTCATGCATTATGTGTGTTCATGCATCTGGGGGGATACCCTTATCCCATCACGAAGGTACGGATGCATACATCCAATGGTAGGACAACGATCGTTATGCTTTGCATAGCGCTGCCGTGACGGTTACTAGTTCTAACGGGTCCCGGCATAAGGGGCTCCCAGAGTATACCCACCAGATAAGGAAAGTGGCCCAGCAGTGTGCGAATTAGCTGGTGAGCCCATACTCGCACGTATGGGCTGTGTGTAGAGTATATGGTACACGTCCACGATTACCCGTTAGGACAACACCGTAGTGAAAACGAAACGAAACTAAACAAAAGATAGGTCCCATCATTTCATTGCATGTGATTGTTGCTTTTAACCCCAATAATGGGGTCACTTACTATGTATTTCTTTAAATACTCAAGTCATGTGCTAGTACATTTTTCAGGTTAAGGCAAGGCATTCCTGTACGGCTGACGACGACATCGCAACTCGAGATCATGGCACATGCATAGGACAGTGGTATTTATTTTATTAGACTTAGGCTAGAATAGGATTGTAATAGCCCAAAAATAAATAAAGAAATAAAGAAATAAACATAATTATAAAAATAGTTAAAATAATAATAATAATAAATAAATAAATAAAAATAAAAATAAAAATAAAAATAAAAATAAAAATAAAAATAAATAATAAATAAAAATCTTTCCCCACTCCTCCCCACTAACCTCTCGTCCCTTCCTACAATTATCTCTCCTCAACCATTCCTTAAGCCAACGGAAAAAAACAGAAAAACAACAATCGTGAGATTTGAGGAGAAGTAAAATGGGCTGTGCACATTTAGAGATTTTTGTCAGTTATTACGGTAAAATCCTATCTCAGATTTCCTTTTTTTTTCTAGTTATAGTTATAAGAAATTAATTTAGGATCAAATCTTCTCTCATATTTTAACAAGTCATGTAGTAATCAGATCCCATATCCAATTGATTAGATTTTTGTTAGACCAATTGATTAGATTTTTGTTAGCATTTTAAGTTATAGGAGATTAGGTTATAAGGTTAGATTCAATAAAATTTTAGTTGGTAGATCTATAAACTAGAAGATCCTACCCAACCAATCCACTTACAATTGGACCTTGGCCAATAATATCTGTTTACACAATTGAAAACCTATAATTAGAGAGAGATTGAGGAAAGATTTGTTGAACGGGATTTAACAATCAAATAGGAAATATCAGAGGGCAGTGAGCTCCTCCCAATTTTGTCACACCAAATATCAGAATTGTACTATGGTCAATGTAAATTAGAGAAATAATTTTATAGAGTTCAAACTT
>NW_019648630.1:0-2453 GCF_002806865.2 Cucurbita pepo subsp. pepo
TTTTTTTTTTTTTTTTTCTTGTACTTTCCAGTAGGAATGAGATAAAGCAGTCTTTGAGTACAAATCTGATGATTTTGATACCTTTTGAAAACATGTATAATCTTTGCTTATGAATTACATACGTATAACAGAACCATTTCTTGCTTTATTGCTTTAAAAGCATGCAAGTCCTTAAATACAATCTTTATTCCCAAATTTATAGTGAAAAACATGAATTAAGATATCCAAAATATACCTAGGGTATACCTTTCTACTTGCATTGAAATGCTGGCACACTCATTGAAATTTGGTTAATTTCAACAGTTGAAACCCTACCGGCTGAACAAGCATTACGAAGAATAAAAATAAATATCGGAGAAATTAGTTATATTTATACTATGTATATCCTTTAAATCGGCAGAATTTGTCACGTTACCTACCATCACGAGGGAACGTTCAAATGCCAAGTAAAAGTTCGGAATAATAAAAAATAAACAAATGAACACATCTTCTGGTTTGAGATGAGATGTGAGAGGTGTGATGACATTATATTAAATATGTAAGCCAAAATCCATACCACAAAGTTATTTTCTGAATTTAGGTTTTGCAAGGTCTCTTCAGTGCTCTTCACTTGAAAATAGATATCTGCAATAGAGTAAAATAATATAATCAATAAAATAATCGGGGAAGCAGTCAAGGCTGACCTATGTGAGTATGAGAATGTTGTACTCTAAAATACTGGACATACTTCCATGTTCGTCAGTTACATAGGGTAGGTCTGGCCAGATAATATTTTCCTGAACTTCATCGTTAATCAAACCCGCAAACATTAATGTTGCTTTGCTATTTACCTGAACAAGGAATGCTATTGAAAATATTAATTATCAAATTTTGCAAGAAATATCAACCTATATAAAATGCAGAATTACAAACACAGCTCGTTTTAATATATATATGCCAACATAAGTATAGCTCCCATTTACATTTCTCTATGAGGTTGAAGGTTCAAATTCTCATTCCTACCTTTGCAATAATAAGANGACTAATTAAATTTCACAAGACAGAATAAAATGCACGATAAATTTAAATAAAAACAATAAACTGAACAGCCTTTTGCAGACATATCATAAGGGAAAGGAAAATTAGTAATACAGAGATCAAAACAAATATTTTAAACAAAAATTCTAAATAATTTCTGGTTTACGGGGTTTATACATTACCTCAACCTGAATGCCCTTGCATCTCCAACACAGAGACTTGAGCGCTTGTGTGGTCTTTTCTCCACCTGCTCTCAAACGAGAAATAATTTTTTCGGCCGAGTGCCCGATTGCATCAGGTTGAGCTTTCATGAGATCCTCTATTTCAACGTTGCTCTGGGAAGATCAAAGAATTTTGTCAGCAGCAACTAGAAGCAGGTCCAAGAAAAACAACTTTTAGAAATCATCAAGACATCTTTAGGCTCAAACAGCATAGCCCGACCATAAATGTGGGGACTGCATATTGTAGGCATTAAACATTTATACTCCAATTATAGACTAAGAAAAGAACTCCTCACAAGTGAACAAGGTGTGGTGTATGATGCTGTTTCAAGATAACATGCTTCAATGTGAAAAAGAAACCTACGACAACTGCAAAATGAAACAGAGATCAGACGTACTGGATGTGCATGTCCTGTACATAGCTGAACCTTTATCATCTCCAACCGGTAAAATGAAGCATCGTTCACTGGAATATTTTCAGCCAATCCATCTACCATGTTTAAACCATCTTTAGATGAGCTTGATTCATGACCCTGATGATTGATCCTACCACGATTCTCAAGATTATCTTCAAGTTTCTGAGCCTCGTGTATATCACCATTACTTGAATGACGGCTGGATAGATGTCTCTGAATAACAGTATGCTCTTCACTGAATGCAGGTCTTAGGAAACCTTGGATCAGTAAAGTTGCTGGGGGCTCTTCCATACAATCGATAGGATCATCCGATGCAGACTAAAAGGCATAACAAACATATGCATATCAGTATAATTAGAAATCACATGCTTCATTTAACATATATGGAGAGACCAAAACTCGTTGGTGGTTGTCTCTGGGGAAAAAAAAGGTCTATTAATCTATCATAAATCATTACCTCTGAAAGCTTGTTAGCAAAATGCATTGGATGTGAAGAACGCATTGTCTCCAGTTTTGCCCAGTCTCCTAGGGTCTCATCAGAGTAATTTTGATCATCTTCATCATCTATGACAGAAACCCAGTCCTGCAGAATGGAGAAACCTTCAAGCTCAAACTAAAATTAGCGGAATCCAACAGTAGTACTTTTTATTTTATGTAGAGACCCTATCATATTCATCATCTGCATCATCATCATCATCCTCGCTGTCATCATCTTCATCTTCATCATCACCACCATTTGTAACTTCATCATCAAGCTCTTCAAATCCAAATTCAACTTCTGATGGACCAAACAACTCCA
>NW_019648631.1:0-2449 GCF_002806865.2 Cucurbita pepo subsp. pepo
TACAAACTATGAGTTTTAGGACATAAAACCCAACACCTTCCTCAACCGCTGCTGGTGCTGACCTGGTCTCTAATCTTGCCTACAATCAGTGGTATGATAAGGATCAACAGGTTCTTAGCGGCCTTCTCCATGTCTGAGGAGATTCTTCACAATGTGGTTGCCGCTACTATGTCCAAGGAGGCGTGGGATACCCTGCAGCGGATGTTTTCGTCGTCAACTCGTGTTCGCACTGTTCAGATCCGTGTTGAGCTCGCACGTCCAAGAAATGTGATTTGTCTGCTGCAAATTATTTTCGCAAGATCAAAGGGCTGGCCACCGAGCCGGCTGCCGCCGGCTCTGCCTTGCAGGATAATGATGTCATCTCGTATCTTCTCGCTAGTCTTGGCCCTAACTATGATCCCTTTGTCACCTCGATGACTATCAAGAGTGAAGCCCTCACGCTTGACGATGTGTTCACACATTTAATGGCATTTGAAGCTCGCCAACAACAACATCAAGCTGAACTTCAGTTAAATCCTGGATTTTATGCCAATTATGCTGGTCGTGGTGGTCAGCATAAGAACCGTGGGCGTAGGGATCGTGGTCATGGCCGTTCTCAAGGTGGTGCGCCCTCTCGTCCCACTGGTGATCGTCGTGACCCTTCTGCTCGTCCTTCCTGCCATATCTGCGGCAAAGTGGGGCATACTGCTATTCGCTGCTGGCATAGGATGGATGAGTCCTATCAAGTTGAACCTCCTTCTGCTCCTTCTACGGCACTGGTGGCTACTTCCTCTTACAAGATTGATCCAAATTTGTACAGCGATATAGGCGCCACTGATCATATCACCAGTGACCTGGATCATCTCGCTGTGCGTGAACGCTATCATAGAGGTGAACAAGTTCAAGTCAGCAATGGAGCAGGCTTGCGTATTTTGCATACTGGTCATTCTTTAATTAATATTGTTGCTCATCCTCTTGCATTGCGTAATATTTTGCATGTGCCTGAAATTTCAAAACATCTTCTTTCCGTTCATAAATTTTCTGTGATAATGACGTATTTTTTTAATACCATCCTTTGCATTTTTCTATTAAGGATCGACAGTCGATGAAAAGTCTTCTAGACGGGAGGTGTGAGTCTAGTCTCTATCCTATTAAGCCATCTGATGTCGATGATCTCAAGCACGCCTTAGTGAGCAGATCTACTACTCACACCCAATGCATGCACGTCTTGGACATCCTTCATCTCAAGTAGTAAAGTCAATTTTGCGTCTCAATAATATTTCTTGTGTTAGTGAGTCACCTTTGTTGGTTTGTAATGTATGTCAGTTAGCAAAAAGTCATCAGTTACCATATACTAGTTCTTCTCCTAGGTCTTCATCACCTTTGGAATTAATTTTTTCGGATGTATGGGGTTCGTCACCTCCATCTGTTGGGGGTTTTAAATATTATATTAGCTTCATTGATGATTTCAGTAAATTTTCGTCAATCTATTTGATGCAGAATCGTACAGAAGCTCCTCGTATACTTTTGCAGTTCCAAGCTCATGTTGAGCGTCTCTTAGATATTAAAATCAAGTGTGTCCAGTCTGATTGGGGTGGGGAATATCAGAAAATTCATAATACATTCTTTTGTTCCCTTGGAATTGCTCATCGTGTTTCGTGCCCTCACACGCATCAACAAAATGGGTCTGCTAAATGCAAGCACCGTCATATTATTGAAACTGACCTAGCCCTTCTAGCTCATGCTGATGTACCTATTAAATTTTGGGATGACGCATTTCTTATAGCCACATATCTCATCAATCATCTTCCTACTCGTGTCATCGATAATAAAAGCCCCTTAGAACGTTTTTTTCATACCCCACCAAATTACTCCTTATTAAAAGTTTTTGGGTGTGTTTGTTGGCCTCATTTTCGCCCTTATAACAAACAAAAGCTCTCTTTTTTATCCAAGGAATGTGTCTTTCTAGGCTACAATTCTTTACGTAAAGGGTATAAGTGTCTTGACACTGATTCTAGTCGTGTCTATATTTCTAGAGACGTCATATTTAATGAGAATGTTTTTCCGTTCAAGAGAGCCCCACCCAATTCTTCCCCAACCTTGCAGCCGACGCAAAATGCCCCTGATTTGTGCACCTTGCATTTGGGTAGCAGCAGTACTGATATGAACCAAAAAAACATCAATCATACAATATACTTCAATGAAGATGTGAAGAAAAGGTTGTCAAAATTATCAAAAGAATGTTTCAATTCATGCCACATTGAAGAAGAATGAAGTTTGATTGTTATAAATTTTGGGTGGGTTACAATTTAGAGTAATTTAGAGTTATTGTGTTTTAAAACTTTATTTACTTTAGGTTACATTTACATAATGGCTAATTATGGCCATAAAGTATGAATGTTAAACTCTTGGAATGCCTTTTATTTTGTAGACTATATAAAACCATGTATGTTGTATTTGTAAGTAGACT
>NW_019648632.1:0-2447 GCF_002806865.2 Cucurbita pepo subsp. pepo
TAGTAGACGCGTTTTAAAAACCTTGAGGAGAAGCCCGAAAGAGAAATTCCAGAAATGACAATATCTGTTAGCGGTGGACTTGAACTGTTACAATTGATAATGGCAAATTGTGGTGCAATTTGCATACCATATTCCTAGGTTTGAAAACTGGTTTATGTAGAAAATGACTTTCTTTTTTCAGTTTACAAAAAAGGAATGTAAAGATTGGCTAATTTGAAGGTATGGAGAGCGGTGCTGGTAACCTTTTGCTTTACATTACTCATGATCTTAGTGCATAACTGTGGATAGCTAGCATTCTTCCATATTTGATGAAATGAATTGATGTTTGTTTCACATTTTTGTGGAAGCTTTTGGTCCTGAAATTCTTCACCACCTTGTTTATGTTTTGCCATAACACTCATGTCGCAGTTCTTTGTTTGCAGGCATTGGTCATAATGGAACTACTTTTATGATATGGTATGGTAATCTATGTAGACTCTCATGTGCCATTACCATTGAAGCAATTTTCGTTCAAGCTGATTGTAATTACACTTCTTTTTCCCTTTAATAGTTTTGTTCTCCCCCACTGTCTAATAGGAGGCCAAATTTGTACCAGCTAACATGAGAACATGACCATATCTTTAGTTATATATGGACACTTTGTAGAAAGATGGCCTTATGGGTTATTCCAACAATTCACCAAAAAACGTGGTTTTGGGTTTTTTTAAGGTAAGTGGACACCATGGATTGAACTCGTTCCCTTTTATCGACACGTTCGGGATTTTTGGCTTGACATGGGTAAAAACCAATTAAGATAAATGTGAACGATTTTAGTTGTTTAGTAAGTTATCTAAGATCTTTCTACTGTCAAACCAAAACTTTAAAATTTCATTTCCATCTTTCTATACTTCTATCAGATAATTTATATTAAACAAAATAATTTTTTTTTTTCTTAAACAATGAATTTATAATAAAATAGATGTTAAATATAAAAAAAATAATTGAAATAATATACCTATTTTGGTCATTTGCATTAAGCATTTTGGGCTAATATATTTGAGCTGGGCCCAAATTTATTCGAGCCGGATCTAACTCGTTATATGTGAGCCCATAAGGCCCATAAGAATATCTTTTATTTGTTTAATTTGGAAGACGCGTTAGTTGTTTCTTGGGACCAATTAGAATCGGACACGTCCGTAGTTGAGATCATATCTGGACCGTCGGATGGAGATGTATTTTTGGTTTCGATGGATCGGGTCGTAGCTTTAGCAACCTCTTATTATATGGAGCGAAAGGGCAAAACAATCTGTTAGCGCCGTTCGGGGAGTCTTTATTCCTTCCGCGAGCCCCTCAGTCTTATCCCCTAACTCCAAAACCCTAGCCCGAAGGTAATTCCCTCCCTCCTCTTCGCTCTTCACCTCTCTGCTTCATCTTTATTCTCTTCTCCCCCTTGCTTCTTAGATTCTATTGTCGGGGACTTTTTCAATCTTCACCCATGCTTGAGCTTCTAAGCTGTGACGAAGTTTTGTAGATTCATTCATCTCGGTTTCTCCTTCTTCTTCCACGCTACGGTTTTCCAATCTTGTTTGTTCTGCATTTAGGTCCCATTTCTTATTCCAGTGTTTTGTAGTTGTTCGTATCCCGTTCTTTTCTATAATTTGTAAGCCTTTTGGAACTTTACGACATTTTGATTGCTGTCTTCGTTTTGGTTATATTTATATGATTGAGGGCTGGGTCATTACTCAGTATTGTTATAGAGTTTTATGATGATTCAGTCTCAGTTAGGTTGTTTTGTTGGTACATTCTCTTTTCGGATTCATATTTTTATTGTAACTGATAAGTTGTTCTGAAAAATATCATTTTGATTGGGGATCTGCTCGTGCTCGTATCTTTGGTATTTTTTTTACTTTTATTTATAATTAAACTTGGTTTTAATGTCATGCAGATGGATCAGGAGAGACTTAGGAAGATTGCCAGTGCTGTCCGCACTGGTGGAAAGGGTACAATGAGAAGGTAATTCTGTAATTTTATTGCAATTTTGCTCGTTTGTTCTGTTGCTGCAACGATTTCAGCCTTGATAAGTTGCAATACTGATAACACCATCTTGGTTACCTTGTGTTCTGTTGCTGCAACGATTTCAGCCTTGATAAGTTGCAATACTGATAACACCATCTTGGTTACCTTGTGTTAACTTGCACTTGATAAGTTGTTTCTTGTCATTCATTTCCCACTGTCTTGTATTTGTCATAAAATATATAATTATAACTGTCTTAAGCTCGTAATTTTTAAAAATGAAATTCATTTCAAGACGTTCTCTTTTTGTTCCATCAGTTGAATTTTTATTTTCAATCACATTCTCTTGATAATAGAAAGAAGAAGGCAGTTCACAAGACCACCACAACTGATGATAAAAGGCTTCAGAGCACCCTAAAGAGAATTGGTGTGAATGCCATTCCTGCTATTGAGGA
>NW_019648633.1:0-2440 GCF_002806865.2 Cucurbita pepo subsp. pepo
AAAAAAAAAAAAAAAAAAAAAAAAAAAAAAAAAAAAAAAAAAAAAAAAAAAAAAAAAAAAAAAAAAAATCTAACCCAACCCAACCCAACTTTTATGGTTTGAGTTTAATAATCCAAATTGATGAGTCACGTGAATATTCCTAAATTAAATTATTGACTTAATATATTAGCTCAAGCTCACTATTAATATTGTCTTCTTTACGTTTTCTCTAACTTCTCTTCAAAAATTTTAAAACTCGTCTGTTAGGGAGAGGTTTTTACACCCTTATAAATAATGCACGTTCTCCTCTCCAACCGATGTAAGATCTCACAATCTACTTCTTCTGAGATCAGCATCCTCGCTGACACTTTTATTTTCTCGGATCGACGTGGAATCTTATAAAAAGCCTAAACAAGAGAGGTGAGAACATCTAAATAGCTTTCAACATGAATTAACCAAACATTTTCAATAGACTAGGCCTAACTTTTGACTTTGGGCCCAACTTTTGGGTTTGGGCTTTAACAAAATCTTTTTCAATAGACTTGGACTACTTAACTTTAACGAGCTCCAACTGAATTATTAACTTCAAGTTCAACATGTCACGCACGTTGTCAATAAACAAGTGGCACTATTTGATAATTTTTTTGATATTGAGATAATAGAAATTATTCGTTCGAAATTAAAATATGAATATCAATACAAAATTTTTAATTTTGTAAACATATTCATAAATATTTTTTAAATTATATTTTTTAGAAAAATTAAGTTATATCTTTATATTAATTTTCATATTCATATTATCCATATCCACCTATTTTAATCACGAAATTTAATATATATAAATTTTCAGAGTCAAAATGTAATTTTAACTGGCAAGTGGATGGTGCCAAAAAAAGTGGTTCAAACTCGTCAGACCATGTTAAACAAGTGTCGAGATATAATATTTTTCTAAAATATTTATGAACCGAGTTGAAAGGTGGAACAACCTTCCATATTTGTTCTCGAATGGTCGAGTCTTTTTTCACTTTATTGAACGAATAAATATATTAGAAGAATCAGCATAGTTTGCATTTATTTGGTCACGTGTCGTTCTTTATTTCCAGTCCTAATTTCTTTCCAAACATTTTAATTTTACCAAAATTTTAAAATTAACTTTTTCTTTTTTAATTTTATTAAACCATTCAAAATAGGTTATTACTTATTAGAAATTAAAAAATATATATATTAAGTATTATTATACTAACATTAAATATGAAGGGAATAGAATAATTTTCTTTAATTTTCAAATTTTATTGGTTGCTAATTTTAATGAAGTAATAAATAATAAATATTATTATGTGGGTCTCGTACTAAAAAAAGAAAATCATTCCCATTATTTTATATACTAAGCTTCCGAATGTCACTTTCATTCCTTCAATGGGTAGGGATACCCTAAACCACTTTAATACTTTATTTAATATAAATTAAAAAACCTTATTTTATGTTTTTTTTTTTATGCGAGCGGTTCTTAGCGCACTTACATAAAACAATAACTCATCTAAATTTATCAATCTGAGTATAACTCAACTAGTTAAGATCTACCACCGATTAAAATGTCAAAAGTTCAATATCAAGTACGTCAACTTGAATTTCTCTTACTTTTACGAGCTTAAAATGGCTTTCATCAACTTGACTAATCATAAAATCCCTTCCATTGGTTCACAGTCCCATTGGTTACATAATTTAAAGAAAAAACTCTAATACATCTCTTATTAAGTGTGAGACTCTACATCAGTTGAAGAAGGAAACAAAACATTATTTATAAGAGTGTGCAAACATCTTACTAACAAACACGTTTCAAAATCTTGATAGTAAGCCTAAAGATGAGAACAATATCTGGTAGATGTAGGCTTGGACTGTTACAAATGGTATCAGAGTCAGGCACCGAGTGATGTGCCATGAGAACGCTGACTCTCAAGGAAAGTGAATTGTGAGATTCATATTGGTTGGAGATGGGAACGAAACATTTTTTATAAGAATGTGATAAAGCTTTGAGGGAAAGTCCATATGCAGGCAAGTGACTGAGGTGAGGGTTGATTTGAACGTTAAAAAGGAAATGACGAAAAAGCCCATGGGAAAACATGGGTAATGTGGGGGGTATGTTTAGGAGGGGCACATGAGGTGAGGGGGCAAATGGGGAACAAAAAAATTAATTTTTATTTTTAAAAAAAGGTGGAATAGTTTCTAGTTAGGGAAAAGAAGGGAGGGTGATTGGAATTTGCCAAACTTGGAAAAATTTGAATCTCCTTTATGCAAAAATGAAGTGACCACTAAAAGCACTTAGGGTTTTGGTGGAGTTTCCTTTATGCTTTCAGCCCTCAAAGCATCTATTTATATGGCAAATTCCTTTCTGATTGTCTCATGAGAGTTATGATTTGGGAAGGTTCCCAAACAAATTCCCTTTCTCTTTCAACTATTTCCC
>NW_019648634.1:0-2435 GCF_002806865.2 Cucurbita pepo subsp. pepo
AACGTCCCAGATTAGGTTTCGACTTTAATCACTCTTTTACTATTTGATGCACTCCTTTCTTCGAAAATTGTATTTTAAATCCTTGTCCCTGATCATTCCGAACAAAAGTTTTGTAAAAACGTCGACCGCGTCTCGGTTTTTTAAGCACGTACTTCAAACTTCACATATTAGGATTTCCGAATTAGAGTTCGATTTTAAGCACACTTTTACCGCTTTATGCACTCCGTTTCTGCGAAATTCTATTCTAATTCATTATGCCTGATCATTACCCATAGAAAATTTCGAAAAGCGTTGACCGCGTCTCGGTTTTTTACATGTACTTCAAACGACACAGATTATGGTTTCCGAAGAAGTGTTTCGATTTTAAGCACTCTTTTACTGTTTTTTACGCTCCGTTTCTTCGACATTCTATTCTAAATCATCAAGCCTAATCATTCGCAATGAAAGTTTCAAAAAACCTCGACCGTGACTCAGTTTTTTTAGCATGTACTTCAAACGTCACAGATTAGGGTTTCCGAATAAGGGTTTCGATTTTAAGCACTCTTTTACTGGTTCTTACGCTCCGTTTCTTCGACATTCTATTCTAAATCATCAAGCCTAATCATTCGCAATGAAAGTTTCAAAAAACCTCGACCGTGACTCAGTTTTTTTAGCATGTACTTCAAACGTCACAGATTAGGGTTTCCGAATAAGGGTTTCGATTTTAAGCACTCTTTTACTGGTTCTTACGCTCCGTTTCTTCGACATTCTATTCTAAATCATCAAGCCTAATCATTCGCAATGAAAGTTTCAAAAAACCTCGACCGTGACTCAGTTTTTTTAGCATGTACTTCAAACGTCACAGATTAGGGTTTCCGAATAAGGGTTTCGATTTTAAGCACTCTTTTACTGGTTCTTACGCTCCGTTTCTTCGACATTCTATTCTAAATCATCAAGCCTAATCATTCGCAATGAAAGTTTCAAAAAACCTCGACCG
Source organism: Cucurbita pepo subsp. pepo (assembly GCF_002806865.2). NCBI lineage: Eukaryota > Viridiplantae > Streptophyta > Magnoliopsida > Cucurbitales > Cucurbitaceae > Cucurbita > Cucurbita pepo. The sequence continues at coordinate 977 of NW_019648634.1, forward strand.
TGACTCAGTTTTTTTAGCATGTACTTCAAACGTCACAGATTAGGGTTTCCGAATAAGGGTTTCGATTTTAAGCACTCTTTTACTGGTTCTTACGCTCCGTTTCTTCGACATTCTATTCTAAATCATCAAGCCTAATCATTCGCAATGAAAGTTTCAAAAAACCTCGACCGTGACTCAGTTTTTTTAGCATGTACTTCAAACGTCACAGATTAGGGTTTCCGAATAAGGGTTTCGATTTTAAGCACTCTTTTACTGGTTCTTACGCTCCGTTTCTTCGACATTCTATTCTAAATCATCAAGCCTAATCATTCGCAATGAAAGTTTCAAAAAACCTCGACCGTGACTCAGTTTTTTTAGCATGTACTTCAAACGTCACAGATTAGGGTTTCCGAATAAGGGTTTCGATTTTAAGCACTCTTTTACTGGTTCTTACGCTCCGTTTCTTCGACATTCTATTCTAAATCATCAAGCCTAATCATTCGCAATGAAAGTTTCAAAAAACCTCGACCGTGACTCAGTTTTTTTAGCATGTACTTCAAACGTCACAGATTAGGGTTTCCGAATAAGGGTTTCGATTTTAAGCACTCTTTTACTGGTTCTTACGCTCCGTTTCTTCGACATTCTATTCTAAATCATCAACCCTAATCATTCGAAACGAAAGTTTCAAAAGACCTCAACCGCGACTAAGTTTTTTTAGCACGTACTTCAAACGTCCCAGATTAGGTTTCGACTTTAATCACTCTTTTACTTTTTGATGCACTCCGTTTCTTCGAAAATTGTATTCTAAATCCTTGTTCCTGATCATTCCACACAAAAGTTTTGTAAAAACATCGACCGCGTCTCGGTTTTGTAAGCACGTACTTCAAACTTCACATATTAGGGTTTCCGAATTAGAGTTGGATTTTAAGCACACTTTTACCGCTGATGCACTCCGTTTCTTCGAAATTCTATTCTAATTCATTATGCCTGATCATTACCCATAGAAAATTTCGAAAAGCGTTGACCGCGTCTCGGTTTTTTGCATGTACTTCAAACGACACAGATTATGGTTTCCGAAAAAGGGTTTCGATTTTAAGCACTCTTTTACTGTTTTTTACGCTCCGTTTCTTCGACATTCTATTCTAAATCATCAACCCTAATCATTCGAAACGAAAGTTTCAAAAGACCTCAACCGCGACTAAGTTTTTTTAGCACGTACTTCAAACGTCCCAGATTAGGTTTCGACTTTAATCACTCTTTTACTTTTTGATGCACTCCGTTTCTTCGAAAATTGTATTCTAAATCCTTGTTCCTGATCATTCCACACAAAAGTTTTGTAAAAACATCGACCGCGTCTCGGTTTTGTAAGCACGTACTTCAAACTTCACATATTAGGGTTTCCGAATTAGAGTTGGATTTTAAGCACACTTTTACCGCTGATGCACTCCGTTTCTTCGAAATTCTATTCTAATTCATTATG
>NW_019648635.1:0-2429 GCF_002806865.2 Cucurbita pepo subsp. pepo
AAAGGAAAATAAACAATTTTTATTAGAAATATTCTTCTAATAAATTCCCTAGAATTTCTATAGTAAATGAATTATATAGTGATAAGTCAAATATTGCAAAGTCCCGATATCTATTACCGGTCAGAATTGGACCATAACGAAATTTCGATCTATACCGGCACCATAATATCTGATTGGAGAGGAAGATTAGAATTAGAGATTTATCGAAAAACAAGGATATGGGCTCGTGTGAGTAGGAAACAGAAAATATCTATTCTAGTTCTACCATCAGCTATGAGTTCGAATATAAGAGAAATTATCGAGAATGTTTGCTACTACAACAATTTTTTTTTGGTCTTTCCTAAATCATAAGGAGGAAAAAAAAAATTGGAATAAAAGAAAATGCCACTTTAGAGTTTTATAAACAATTTTCTTGTGTAGGCAGAGATCTAGTATTTTAAAATGAGATTTTGAGGATGTAAGGAGAGAAAGTCGATTATTTAACCTTTAGCAAGTTCATGACTTGGAGAACCACGTAATGCATGAATCTACCGAAAACGGTTGATCAAGTTAATGGAATCTTCATGATAATAATAATAAAAATAATAAAAAAAAAAAGTGAGGGGCTTGGAATTAAGATCGAATAAGTTTGCCAACCTTATTGTCCACATGAACATTTATTTCAATGAAACGTATGAGTAAAAAATCTACTAAATGAATTGTCGCTCATGAAATTTTAGAAAAAGACTCAATATGACATGATAATGTTATGTATGAAATTTGGTAATCATTAGGTTATTAGGTTATGTTAACGGGCTAAATCAAGTGGTGTAAAATGACTAAAATGCCCCTATAATTAAATACCACTAGCTTATGACCAAAGTGACTTCTAAAGGACATGAAATTTGATGAGGAGCCTTATGTCATGATGTAAAGGGATTACACAAAGTACAAGGTCGTTGGAATATGTTGAAGAATTAAACCGAGATTTAGGTGTTAAATGACCAAAAGACCCTTGTGAAAATTCTACGATGTTTTCAAGATCTTAGAAGACTCAAAATACTATAGGAAAATTATATGAGACTCATTTATGATATTAAGGGTAAGTAGGTAAAGATTGTAAGGAGATTAAGGCAAATTTAGAATGTGAACCAAGAGAAAAAGTACGAACTTACCCTTCAAGACGGTTTATAAGAAATCAAGGTTTATGAATACCCAATGACAAGATGTTTATGCAAGATTTATACATGTAAAGAAATATTTACGATTCATGTGGATGGGGGCGTACTTGTTAAGAATTTTTCCTTAGTGGTACTTCAAAACTTAACAAAGAACTCTTAGAATAAGAGACCCGAGTGATATTAAAACACTTTGGTGACAAAAGTTTTTTTAGAGGTACATGATGTAATAGCTCAAAAATAAATAAATAAGTAAAGAAAGAAATAAATAAATAAAAAAAAATTATTAGGTTTAAAAATAAATAAATAAACCATCCTTCTCCACTACTCATCCATTTCTCAACCATCACTCCTTAATTACCTCAAAATGAAACAGAAACATAAGGAAGGAAGAAAGAAAAGAAAGGAAGAAATATCTAATTATTTAGAATTGTGTTAGCCTTTTAAATTGAAATCAGGTAGGATCAATAAAATTTTAGTTAAAAGTTCTAGTAAATTGTGTAATCAACAATGGATTAAAAAAAATTGGTCCAGAATATCTATCTCAAGTTAAACGGCTAAGAAATTAAAACAAAAGAAGGAAATAAAGTAAGATTTGACGAACAATATCTTTCCGAATTAAACTGGTAAGGAATTTAAAATAAATAAAAGAAGAAATATAGTCACGATGTAAGTAAGAAAATAAGGAAGCACAGAGTAAGAGAGAAAAAAAAAAAAAAAANATAAGGAAGCACAGAGTAAGAAAAAAAAAAAAAAAAAAAGTAAAATTTAAAATTTTGAAAGTAAGAATGGATTAACAAAATTGGTCAATAATTTCTCTTTAGAATTAAAATAAATACATAGGGTAAGAGAGGAAAGATTTGATGAGCAGAATCAAAANCATAGGGTAAGAGAGGAAAGATTTGATGAGCAGAATCAAAAGATAAAATAGTAAATTTGGGAAGCTAAAAAACTACATCAAAATGTTGTCCACTAACAATATATTCCCTGTGGAGAGCATTCCTTCAAAAGAGTAGAAAATAAATACATTTAATAAAAATAAAATTATATATATATTCAAGACTCCAACCATAAAGTCGCTCACGTGAAGTCTATCAGATCATGGTAAAATTTAGAGAATTGAAACTAAAATTAATGTCGTGGTTCATATAGGTTGACTTGATACAAAGGACAAAATCGAACTTCTTAAGAATAAATTGGTGACACCAGCCTAAGTTGATCAGGTAAGTGGTCTTACTAGCATGGTTATATTTGATGTTGACACGTGCCTCG
>NW_019648636.1:0-2428 GCF_002806865.2 Cucurbita pepo subsp. pepo
AAAAAAAAAAAAAAAAAAAAAAAAAGGGTTATGTTTGTATCCATGAAAAAAGGTGTGGGAATGATCTAATAGCTTGAAGTCCACACATTTTCAATTCACGGTCTCTCTCTTTTCAAATTTCAGTTGGATTTCTTCGTTTCTACTCTTTTTTGTTCCTTTTTTGGTAAGATGTTCATGCGTTGTCGATCGAGTAAAGGGTCTCCCCAGAAAATCAGAAGTTAAAACACTACAACTCACGTTCATCAGCAACCTCCGTTGCGATCCAACCCGTTTTGTGTATATTAAACACCCATTTCCCAGTTCATACGTTCATCCAAATCTTCCGAAAGTATCATTTCTTCCCCTTTTGTTCGTCTCTGCTGCATTTGATTTCAAAATCCTCTGAAGTTTGTGGGGTTTTGGTGTTTTCATCTGGGTGTGAAATCGATCGCACTAATTGATTTGGTGAAAAAAAGGGTTTCTGTGATTCAGTGGGTGGGTGACTTCTTGTGCATTGGTAATGTTCTTGATGACGGCGGCGCTTTGCTGTTGAAGCGACGGAGGAGTGTTCTTGTGGTTTAAAATTTCTTGTTGATGATTCTTCACGGCTCCGTCTTCTCCATTTGCAGGGATGCTGCTGGAGTCGCCGGTACGGCTCTCTAATTCTCTTTCTTGTCTTAAATTCTTCCATTAATGGCGGTAGAAGCTCGTTTTCTTGGCAAATAGTTAGGTTCAATGGACTTTGCCTTCGTTCTGTGGATGCCCTTTTCAATATCATGTTCTTGATTCAACTGCTAATGATATATATCAAGATTTCCTTCCTTTATTGTTCTTATTAGAGTTCATTCAACTGCTATTGTTGCCTCTGTATTTTACATTAGGAATAACGACTCTCCACAATCGTATGATATTGTCCACTTTGAGCATAAGCTCTCGTGGTTTTGCTTTGGGACTCCCTCTCAACAATCCTCAACAATCCTCCCTCGAACAAAGTACACTATTGAGCCTCCCTTGAGGCCTATGGAGCCCTCGAATAGTCTCCCCTTAATCGAGGCTCGACTCCTTTTCTGGAGCCCTCAAACAAAGTACACTATTTATTCGTCACTTTTGACTACACCTTTGAGGCTCACAAATTTTTTGTTCGACATTTGAGTATTCTATTGATATGGCTAACTTAAGGGCATGATTCTGATACCATGTTAGGAATAACTACTCTCCAAAATGGTATGATATTGTCCACTTTGAGCATAAACTCTCGTGGCTTTGCTTTGGGCTTCCCCAAAAGACCTCATACGAATGAAGATGTATTCCGTACTTATAAACCGATGATCATTACTTAGTGTTATTTCCTTTCCTTTTTCATGAGAATGGTACTTCATTCATTTGCAGGGCACATCTTTGCTTTTGGGCTGTTCTTGTCACCTCTGTAAGTTCTATCCATGGTACCCCATCTCTGCTACTTGTCTTTACATATTCACCATTTTCTTGGTTTCCTTACTTTGGGATTGATTTGTAGAGATACGTTTCGACGTGTTATCCGAAACCAAACAACCGAACAGTTTTCGGGTTTGCCATATATATATGCTTTGTTGAACTGCCTCATTTGTCTATGGTATGGCACCCCCCTCATTTCCCCAAGAAACACGATGGTCGTGACGATCAACTCGATCGGCGCGGTGTTTCAGTTAGTCTACATCTTTCTCTTCATCACATATGCTGAAAAGGGAAGAAAGGTGCTTACTTGTATGCCTATAATATGTACTAGAAATCTAAGTTTGTGGAAGATTTCTGTTTGTTGAAGTTCTATCTTTTGTGTTTGTGACAGATGAAAATGATTGGATTGTTGCTTGCAGTGTTTGCCATTTTCATAGCTATTGTTGCAGGGAGCTTACAGATAGCTAACGTCCCTTTGCGACGAAATGTCGTCGGGATCTTGAGTTGTGCATCTCTCGTATCGATGTTTGCTTCTCCATTGTTCATAATCGTAAGCCTAGTTTGTAAGCTTCTTCTTGTCTACCTTCTGTTGTTGGATGCTTACTTTTCTTGTTCGNTTATTGACAATAAATAATGGCTTTTATTTCATTGGATCTCCTTTTTTTGGGTTATTTATTTTGTACTTTTAAAATAAATAAATAAGTAAATAAAAGGGCCCACATGCATTGTTTGTAAATGTAATATCTCTAATTTGTTTGAGAATTTATATTTAAATATTGGGTTATTTTCAATATATTCCTAATTGATTGATTGTGCTTGTTTTTTTTTTTTTTATGCAAATGAAGGCATTTTTAGAAGTATATATATTTTAGGATTTATTTTTTTAAATTTAAATAGCTAAATTAATAAAAATACCCTAAAAATTTATGTTGAAAATACTTATAAACTTTAAAAGTTTCAATAATATCTTAAATTTTATAAAATGTAATAAAAAAAAATATTATTATTATTTTGA
>NW_019648637.1:0-2427 GCF_002806865.2 Cucurbita pepo subsp. pepo
ATATAATACCTTTCTGACGTTGTAGTTTGAATTTTCAGGAAAAGGGTGTACTAAATGGAGCAGAGATTAGCCAATGCGTGGCGTCTCTCTGCGAACGAGAAGAAATTCATTGAAACAGCCCTTCTTTCGGATTTGAGGGTCGATGGTCGTCGCCCATTTGATTACCGTAATCTCACCATCAACTTTGGCAAGTAATGTTTCTCACTATGGGTTTTCGCTTTCTGGTATGATTTTTTGTGGGTGGTGATTGGAATGAATTTTTGTGCAGAGATGATGGTTCTTCAGAGGTGCAGCTTGGCCAGACTCACGCAATGGGCTTTGTGACTGCTCAGCTAGTTCAACCGTATAGGGATCGTCCTAATGAGGGCACTCTTTCTATATTTACTGAGTTCTCTCCTATGGCTGATCCCTCATTTGAGCCTGGCCGTCCTGGAGAGTCTGCTGTCGAGCTTGGACGTGTAATAGACCGTGGTCTCCGGTAATTCTCTTTTTCGTTCGTTTATTTGCTTTCTCTATATGCTGGCATTGAATTCTTTGTGTGAATTGTGAGTAGAAGCTGTGTTACCTCAAGTTTTGGTGATATGAGGTTAGTTTATTACATGATTTAAGTGCAAACGGCGTATCCGAGGTTGAACAAAGGTGTTTGATTCATTCATTTCTGATCCGTGATGTGATCGGATGCGTTTATCCATATTCGTAATTGATGCGTGATTAGTCATTTGCTGAATTGTTTCAACAATCTGTTGAATCCCAATGAAAGAGTTTCTAAAGTCATCTTATATTCTGATAATGTCTCTACCTAAATCGAGCGCAACTGTACATCGAAACATCGAAAACTAAGGTTGTTAGTTCTTCACTGCTTAGTTCGGAGGTTACCGTTAGTTATATGGAGTTAATGTTAAGCATCAATATATAATTCAGTTGCTTAATAGACAGAATAAATTGAGTACAATGCTTTTCTCTAGCTTCATAGTCTGCAAGTAACCTATTACATCAAGCTATACACTGTAATCTAAGGTTGGAGGTATTAATGCAGGGAGAGTAGGGCAGTGGATATGGAATCACTTTGTGTGGTTTCAGGCAAGTCTGTGTGGGCCGTTCGAGTCGATCTTCACATTTTAGATAATGGGGGGTAAGCTTTTGAATATTTATTTTATTTTATTTTGCGTATTGTTATAATGATGCTAATACATGGTATTTAACAATCCTGCAAGCAGAAACCTTGTGGATGCAGCTAATATTGCTGCTTTGGCTGCTCTATCGACTTTTCGAAGACCTGAATGCTCACTGGGGGGAGATGACGGTCAGGAAGTGATAATTCATCCACCTGAGGTAAGTTCTTCAAAATTCTCTTGGAATTTAACTTGAAGGGCATCCTGTTCAATTGATGTGACATTATTTTCTTAAAGGCATGCTTCTATATACGAACACAACGATCCCACATCTAATCGTGACCATTATTATAATTATTTTATAAGAAACTTGTTTACATTAGAAAGAAGGGAAAAACAGCTTAAGGGTTGGAAGAGGGAACCCCCACCCACAAATAAACTAAAGAAGTGCTTTCCAATGTTCATGGACATTGGAAGACTATAGTTTTACCAAGGAATTTCCTGCGATAATACACCACTAATAAGAGGGGTGCTCTACATACCTACCAAATTTTTTAAACATACGAAGGTTTGTTTTCAACCGAATTTGCTGAAGGAGCGCTCTAACTACATAATTCAATGGAATTTGAGCTCTTTTAGAAAACCTCCAGTCAGTAAGGACTTTAAACAATCAACCATCTATTTGCTTAGGGAAACAACATGACATACCAACAGTATCCAAAAGACAGGATCAACCACGAGCAGAAATAGAACTATATGATAGATGGATTTTTCATTTTTAAGGAAAAGGCTGCATTGAAGGAGAAAGGGCCAGATTTATAGACTTCCTTGGGAGGAATCTTGGGTTATTAATCTTTTGTAAGCCAAGGACCACCGAAACACTTCGACTTTCTTTGGAATTCTAAATTTCCAGATTAACGAAATGGGAGAGGACTTCAAAATAGGGGTGGACTCCGAGAGCTTAAAAAAAGGCAGACTTAGGGGAGAACATTCCTCGTTTCCCAAGCGACCAACAGACCTTGTCATCACCTTCCCCCAAGCATACAACATCCATCATTTGAACTTAAGCTCAACCATCTTTTCATTTTTCTCTTTGAGCTTTGATTTTGAAGAACTTTTGTAACTCGGCAATATTTTGCATAGCTGGTGCCCCTTAACCTCAAGGGCGTTTTCCCCAATCCACCTACCTTTCCAAAACTAGATTCTCCTCCCTTGATAAGCTTTGAGAACCAATAAACAGAAAAAGTTAAATGGTTGACTGTGAAGGAGTTTAAGTGTGATGTTCCACATTGGTTGGGGAGGAGAACAAATCACC
>NW_019648638.1:0-2423 GCF_002806865.2 Cucurbita pepo subsp. pepo
TGAGTGTAGCTGTTTAATTAAATTAGTATATGGATATTAATTAAAAAAGAAAGTGAAATTAGAATTTCAATTATTTATTCAACTTTTTTAATCATATGTTTGGATAATTCTTTCTTTGCTCTATTATTTTCTTCTTTTTTTTTTAAATTTTTTGCCCCCATTACCAACTTCATCTTCACCTAAATTAATAAAAATATTATTTGTTTTTAATTTATATATGGTATATTGTTGAGCCATGGTTGCACTAAAGTTAAACATCATTTCGTTTAATTTGGTTTGATTTGATTTGTTTTTGTTAGTTTACGGTAATCTATTAATATTTCACTGTATTGATTTTGAGAATCAGTAGATACTTAATCTTTCGATTTATAAACATTAACTTTTTTTCCTTTAATGGATCGTGACAGTAGGATGAAAGTCTCACGTCCAGTGATTTAGGGAATGATCATGAGTTTATAATCAAAGAATACTCTCTCCATTGGCGAGGCCTTTTGGGGAAGCCCAAAATAAGTTATGAGAGCTTATGCTAGATAATATCATACCGGAAACCATTGTGGAGAATCGTGTTCATCTAACAATGACTATCGTTAAAATCAAATTTTGGGAAGCCCACAAGTTTTTTACTATAGTTTTGATTTAATTTCCTTAAAAGAAAAATACATTTTTTTATTTTTCAAAACATGAATTAAATTTTAAAAAAATATATTTGTAAAAATAGCTAACCCACATTATATGTTTTAAGGGAGAATTTCATTAAAAAAAATAAATAAATAAATTGGAAAAGTGTCTCGAGACAAGTCTCCATTATAACTGTCAACCTATTAAGCAGATGAGTCCTAGTAGCAAACATTTATTATAGACTGCCAAAAAGGTATAAAAAAAAATGATGAGATATAATTGAAATATAATTGATATTTAATATACTATCAAATAAGTGATTATTAACATCACATGTAATACAAATTACACTGCCTTCATTCATTCACTAATATATGAACTCCACCTTCAAATTTATAACGACCCTAAATTTCTACATATTCGGAGTAACTATTAACTTCTCATTCTCATCTATCGGATAGAAATATAATCCTCAAGAGGAACTGATGGTGTTACTATAACACGTGCGGAACCAATTTGGATCTTAGGCACTCTAAGTACATCAATTATAGTAAATTAGCTAGCATGTTCAAAAGCATTAAAACTCAATGAGTTTGAATACTAACATTTTGTAGTTCAAATTCTTTTTTACTCACGAATCGATTTCGAACCACCACTAGTGTATTCCCTACTATTCTCCGGCCTTCATCACTCTATTTATAGAGTCATATTGTTCCCGCAAATTTGAGATTACCAAATTTTTAAGCTCAAAATTCCACTTCAAATTTGTGGGATTATGTGGCAAATATGCAAAGTTTGGTTAAACCATACATTCACACTCAATATTCCACTAACTCAAACATTGATTTTTAGATGGGTGAAGTCAACATTTTGACTTTGTTTATTTTAATTCAACAATTAATTTAANTATAGCAAGTGACCAACTTGTAGGTTGTTGATCATGTCAGTAGCTAGTGTTAGGGTACAACATTGTAAATCAAATCAAAGGCATAAAATGGTTTCTATTCTAAGGACCTTAGTCATAGACTCAAGTCATGGCTTATGGGTTTGGTCAATATGATGCTTAGTCCTAACTAATGTACTTATGTGATCTCTCGTCCTGGATGGGTTGAAGAAAAATGTATTCTATTGGGTCCTAACACTCCCCTAGAAAACTTACTAGATCACATGGTTCATAAGAACCATGAACTTAAGAGTATACCTATGTCTGAAAATTGAACTAGGATTCAGAATCAAGATTTGGCCTATGATTGCCCCAGCATTTCCTACCTTTCTTGTGACATAGTAAGCATATAAACATTGCATTTCACTCCCGTGAGGAAAACATTAAATCATGATGTATCATATAAAGTGAGGTCTATGATGACTTTGAGCATAAGGCGAGTTTGAATGCTTCGAGGTTTGGTTGTGCATTTCTAGGAATAACCCTAGAGCATTAGTCATAAATTCATAAAATCATGGTCTGACACTAAAGATTCGTCTTAAAAACTCAAGGCACAACGTGTACCTAAGTCTTTCCTATAAAGTTCATCATTCTTAATTTAAGCATAATAATATATTTTTAAGATATTTGTTTGTAGGTTTTAAAACCATATGTCAAATGAATCACTTTTAATATTTAGATCCTAAATTAAAAAATAATACATGAAACTTTATAATAATAGAAATTAAACATTAAAAGCTAGAACATACAATAATTTACCATCTGATAAAAGAAAAAGAAATAAAATTATAAAAGAAATTAATGAAAAACAAAAAAAAAAAAAAAAAAAAAAAAAAAAAAAAAAAAAAAAAAAAAAAAAAAA
>NW_019648639.1:0-2416 GCF_002806865.2 Cucurbita pepo subsp. pepo
TATGATGGGTGATGATATCTCGAGATTGGGATGACATGAAGGCATATGGGCCATATTAATTAGGATCTTGGATGATGAGTGGAGATGCATAAAGATCATGACGATGCAACACAGTTTAAAATGTACGATCTTCGTGAAAACTACCTCTGTGATTTTGTATCAAAAAAGGAAAAATATGTGAAACTACCTCTGTGATTTTGTATCAAAAAAAGGAAAAATATGTACGATCTTCGTGAATACTACACCTCTGTGATTTTGTATCAAAAAAAGGAAAAATAAGGGCTCCAACTATACAATCATTTAGGGCCTTACTAGGTTCAAACTGGTGAACTCTTGATTTACAGTCAAATGCTCTACCACTAAGCTAAGACCCAAGATGGATGGATGTTTGGGATGTCTCCATATTATGAATGACACGTGGGCTCGTTCTCCATGGAAATGAATGAACGAGCTATGATGGGTGATGACATCTCTAGATTGGGATGACATGAAGGCATATGACCCATATTAATTGGGACTTGGATGATGAGTGGAGATGCATGAAGATCTTCGTGAAAACTACCTCTGTGATTTTGGATGGACAAGTGTTTGTGATGTCTCCATATTATGAATGAGATGTGGGCCCGTTCTCGATAGAAATGAATGAACTAGCTATGATGGGTGATTACATCTCAAGATTGGGATGATATAAAGACATATGGGCCATATTAATTGGGATCCTGGTGACGAGTGGAGATGCATGAAGATCATGACGACGCAACAGAGTTTAAAATGTACGATCTTCGTGACACCAAACATGATGATATTTTCTGATGGTCGAGTAGACAACTACCTTGTGATTTTGTATCTAAAAAAGAAACAATAAGGGCCCTACCAGTTCAACTTGGTGATCTCTTGATCTGCAATCAAATGCTCTACCACTAAGCTAAGAACCTAAGACGAATGGATGTTAGGGATATCTCCATATTATGAATGACACGTGGGCCCGTTCTCGATGGAAATGAATGAACGAGCTATGATGGGTGATGACATCTCCGGATTGGGATTACATGAAGGCTTATGAGCAATAAGGGCCCTACCAGGTTCAAACTAATGACCTCTTGATCTACAATCAAATGCTCTACCAATGAGCTAAGGACCCAAGATAGATAAATGTTTGGGATGTCTCCATACTATGAATAACACAGTGGACCCGTTCTCGATGAAAATGAATGAACGAGCTATGATGGGTGATGACATCTCGAGAGGATAAAATAAGGGCCCTACGAGGTTCAAACTGGTGACTTCTTAATCTACAATCAAATGCTCTACCACTAAGCTAAGGACCCAAGACGAATGGATGTTTGGAATGTCTCCATATTATGAATGACACGTGGGCCGGTTCTCGATGGAAATGAATGAAGGAGCTATGATGGGTGATGACATCTTGAGATTGGGATCACGAGTTGAGATGCATGAAGATGACACAGCACAGTTTAAAATGTATGTTGTGACACCCGACATGATATTTTATGATGGTCGATTGTACACTACCTCGTGATTTTGAATCAAAAAAAGAAAAAATAAGGACCCTACCAAGTTCAAACTTTTGGTCTTTTGATTTGTAGTCAAATGCTCTACCAATGAGCTAAGGACCCAAGATAGTTGGATATTTTGGATGTCTTCATATTATGAATGATACGTGGGCCCGTTCTTGATGGAAATGAATGAACAAGCTAGGACCCAAGATGGATGGATGTTTGGGATGTCTCCATATTATGAATAACAAGTGGGCTCATTCTCGATGGAAAGGAATGAACAAACTATGATGGGTGATGCATCTCGAGATTGGGATGACATGAAGGCATATGAGCCATATTAATTGGGATCCTGGATGATGTGAGATGCATGAAGATCATGGCCACACAGTTTAAAATGTACGATCTCGTGACACCAAACATGATATTTTTCTGATGGTCGAGTGGGCAACTACTTCATGATTTTGTATCAAAAAAAGAAAAAATAAGGGTCGTACCAAGTTCAAATTGGTGACCTCTTGATTTGCGGTCAAATGCTCTACTATTTAGCTAAGGACCCATCCATGCATTTTATGTTCTGAGCGAGCTACTCTATGGGATATGCTTGTCTTTGGCGACTTTCTTGGAGATGAGTCTTTCAAGGATAGTGTCGGACGACACGGGTGTGTCGACATTGCGCCCTCATCCCATCTGTCGAAGATTGGATCATATACCCGTTATCTGATAAGAAGTTCATAAAATATATGGCATGGACATGAGAGTGTCAAACGCCTCAATAGAACTTAGAGGGATGAATGTTCGGGATGTCCCCATATTATGAATGACATGTGGGCCGGTTCTCGATGTGAATGAATAAATGCGCCATGATGGGCGATGAAATCTCAAGACTTGGTATGACA
>NW_019648640.1:0-2414 GCF_002806865.2 Cucurbita pepo subsp. pepo
GTGTAACCAGATTTGTTGGGTAATCAAATTGTTGGGGCGATCAGATTTGTTGGGCAATCAGATTGTTTGTGTAATCGATTGTTTGTGTAATCGATTGTTTGTGTAATCGAATGGTTGTGTAATCGGATTGTCGAGTGCAGGTGTCAACTGCCGTCATAACGTGCTTGTAGGCAGCGATGAGTAAGGGGTTAGTGGTAATAGTTACAAGCTGTGTGTTTCGGGTAACTAGCCACCAATAGTCACCTTTGAGGTGATTCTAGAAAAGACTATCTAGTAACGGTTACACGCTGTGTGTTTCGGGTAACCCGTCGTTGATAGACAATTGGAGAAAATAAGAAGGTGAGGTCCTCGTGGTAATGGTTACACGCTGTGTGTTTCGGGTAACCAACTAGGAATAACCACTTTAAGGATCGAGGTTGTGGTGGCAATAACGACCTGTTGCGTGTTTTGGTTGATTGCCTTGTGACCTCACATGTTGACCCCCAATAGAGGTGTTCCTTACTAAGTATTTTTATACTCACCCTGCTTTTCTTTTAAAATGATTTTCAGGCGAAGCTGTAGCACGGAGGTGACGACTAGGATGCCAAAGTTGGTCACGGAGCGATTCAAGGATTTTTATGTTTTTCTTTTGTAGTTTCATTTTGTGGGAGAGACGTTTCCACACTTTTGTATTAATTTAAACTATGTGGTGGATGCCTAGTTTGTGGGAACTAGGCGATCCCCTCAGACTTAATTCTCCCTTTATTTTAAATAGCTTTAGGCGACATTTTTTTTTTCCTTATTTTAAAGGGGTACCCCGCACATGATTTTAATAAAATTCTGCATGATTTTCATCCTTTTCCAAATAAACGTCTTTATCTTTCGTAATGGCCCTGACCGCTACCGTCAAGATAAGTTGGGTCGTTACAGTTGGTATCAGAGCCCATGGGATTCTGTAGATTGCTTACATTGTAAGCCAAAGATTCGCCCATGACTAAACGGCAAACCCTCGTCACTTCCAGGTACGCTTGGCCATAGAATGGAGGATTATGTATTGTCAAATATAGAAATTAATTGGTTATCTTGAGGATATATATATGGGAGGATATATATATATATTTTGTTTTTTTTTTTTGGTGCGCTTGTCAATCAAAGTTAATGGATAATGCATGTTGCTTAATATATGAATATGAATTGTCGAATATTGATATTTTGATAGACTATCGGGTGTGATTTTATGTACTTGTCAGTCATGCAATAGTGTTAATACTCGTTGTAAGAGAAAAATTTTATGAGGTAATTAATTGTGGATTAGGAACGACACAAGCGAAAGGATGTCTGGCCAAGTAACAAATTGGGGAGTTAAACATTCTCGAAGCGGGCCGGCAAGGGTACAAGAGAACCCATTTTTGGAGGCCCCACTTCAAGAATAGTCAGTAAATGCGAACCCAAATCCGGGGATAGGCCCCATCTGGTCCACCGAGAGCAAACATTGATACTCCGGAAGTACCTAATATGACTGTGATGATGGGGCTGATGCAATCCATGGCACAGACAAATGGGCAATTGGTCCAACCGATCCCGACCTTATCATCAAGTGCCAGGCAGACGACCCATCACAACCAGGGAGACGTTGACGCATAAGAAGAAAGCAAGTATTTTCAGGCTTTCAAACGTCGGGACCCCGAAGTATTCGAGGGAAATCCAAGGACCCTGTCGTAGCGAAATTATGGTTGTCGGCGATTGATGAAATTTTTCGACGCATGAAGTGTCCGGAGGAACATAGACTGAGCTGCATGACTTATTTGTTACGCGAAGATGCTAAACTGTAGTGGCAATCAGCCTCCCGGGCGATTGCTGCAGACGAGGATGACATCACCTGGACGTAGTTTAGAAAAGCGTTTCTCCGAAAATACTTCAAACCAGTGGTGCGATATAAGAAGCAACGCGAATTCCTAAGCATAGAGCAGGGAGACAGGTCAGTAGAGGATTATGAGCGAGAGTTCACCCGTCTATCCCGTTTCGCCCCATTAATGGTCTCAACGGAAGAGCTGAAAGTAGAATGTTTTGTTATGGGTTTGCGGCCCGATGTCCGAGGGGCGTTGTTAGCTCACATTCCACCTGACTACGCAACGGCACTCCGACTGGCCGAGACGCTTGATATTAAGGAATATCCAACAGAGGACACCCAAACCCACTTAAACACGTCAGTTGACCAGAAGAGAAAGAGAGAGAAAACGTCACCTACCTCCTCAAAGCTATCTTGGCACCAGGCCAAGACAAATTTAAACCAAGAGCGCAAGCTGTTGTTTTCCGATAATCGGCCAGAAAAATCCTTTCTTTTCGGTGAGAGGAAATCGTCGTCAGGAGGTTGTTGGAAGAAAAATAAAATGCATAAAATAACAAAGAGAGAGAATGGCTGAAATTTTGACTGC
>NW_019648641.1:0-2412 GCF_002806865.2 Cucurbita pepo subsp. pepo
GCTTCATCAGAGAATCGGATGAGTGAAGTATCAGGAGTAATATTTCCACATTTAACTCCCCGCTTAATATCCTCAATTTCTTGCTCACATCGTTGCTCATTCTGTTTCACTAGCCCTGCATTTACAAACATAACAACCTTCTTGAAAGTTAACAGAGAAAGCAGACGTGTAGAGTATAATAACAGTGACATAGGAGGCCATTTACTTTTATTTTGGGGTTATTTCCAAGTCCACCCAACTTCCATAAAAAAAGGATAAAGAATCAAGAAAGGAACAAGAGAGAAACGAAAAAGAAACAATGAATACCTTGCAAACTTTGATCTAAATCACGCAGCAAAGCATACTTCTTTTGAAGAATGTTGGGTAGTGATTCCAGATCTGTGGAAAGGTATAAAACAAAGATGTAAAACACAGAAACTGAATATCTTCAGTTAAAAAGTCACTGAGTGACCCTTTTTTTCTTTTAGTTCGACAATTGATGTTATAATGATAATTGATGTTATATCTACTAAGTCATGCTTGAATTGGCCGGGCGACCCAATTGAATGATAGATGCTTTCAAATCTCTATTTATCATCCTTTTCTCTCCCCCTCTATTTCCATTTTCTTATTGTTAGATGAACACGACCCTCCACTGATACTGTCCACTTTGAGCATAAGCTCTCATGGCTTTGCTTTGGGCTTCCCCAAAGGGCCTCACACCAATGGAGAGAGTATTCTTTGATTATAAACACGAGTATTCCCTAAATTAGCCGACGTGAGACTTTCATCATCCAACACTTATCACTCTAATCTTATTGTTAACTTTATCAAACCAGTTTCCTCATGAGTATACAGACACTAACCCACAAAAAGCTTAAAATCCTAAAACCAGAACAGAAAGCAATTACTATAAATCAAGAACCTGACACATTCATCACAAAATTGATCGTATAAAAAGAAAGAAACAGAACAAATCTGTTAAAAGCCCGAATCAAAGACACCAACACACTGAATACGAAAGAACGAATTACAGTAACTAACGACTAACAGATAATCTAGATAGGGTTTCGAAACTAATCAATCGTGCGAAATTGCAGCAANCAACACACTGAAAACGAAAGAACGAATTACAGTAACAAACGACTAACAGATAATCGAGATAGGGTTTCGAAACTAATCAATCGTGCGAAATTGCAGCAAAAGAGAAGAGGAAATAGCATAATACGTACTGGCTTGAAATTCTTCGAGGAAAGACATGTGAGGAAATTGAAATGAATTCAATGGGTTTTAAATCCTTCAAAAAAACAAAAAAAAAAATGTCAGTGAATTTTGGCGGATTTCTGATCTCAGAATCTTCCCGCCATTGATGCAACGACCACCGTGCCCTAGAAATTGAACGGTTTTATACTAATTGACGGATTTGCCCTTCAGACTCAAAACCTTTTAGTGTTGGGCTGGGCCACTATTCCAACCCATCACCCTAAAGCCCAAGGCCCAGTAAAATATAGATGTCTTATATTTTATTAATTTTCAAAATTTTTAATAATACACTTAAATTAAAAATTAAAAAAAAAATCCCAAATTAAAATAAAATTTTAAAATGTATAAAAAAAGATTAAAAATTTCTTATAGTCAATATATGATGAAAATAGTTTACGAGAAGGGAAATGAACAGTGAGATCACACGTGGACTGTGGACTGTAGAGGAGAACAAAACATTTCTTATAACTGTGTGTAAACCTCTCCCTAACAGACGCGTTTTAAATCCAGGCTTAGTTAAGTAGAACCGGGGGTCGTGCTGCTTGCTCGACGCATCCTTTCTTTCAACCTTATTAGCGTGAGTAGGTAGGACCGATGAATTACCCCCGCGATTGTTGATGCAGTTGCAATAAGTTTGCTTTGATTTTGATTGAGTTGCTAGAAAGAATATATAACGTAGTGCATAGTTTAGGAGAGAGAATCAATCTTCAGTTCAGTAGTATGCCCGGTTCACTAGGTTCTACCACAGCAGGGTCCAATCATACTTAAAATTTGAGTTTGATCCTGGCTCTCAAAAGGAACGCTAGCTATATGCTTAACACATCAAAGTTGAACGTTGTTTAATAAAAACCTGCGCCAGTACCCCGGATGCAGAAAGCTGATGGCCGCGCGGGTGATTCTGTAACCGCAGGTAGCTCAATCCCGACAAGATGATGGCCGCGCACGAGACCACTTTGATGTTGAGGGGTCAAAGTAGACAATATCTATTAGCCTTGGGGTCTACGGGCTATTACACTATAACTATTAATTTGAAACCCATATATTATAGGAGAGGCGCCAAGCCACTAACCATGTGCTTCTAGAGAAGGGGGAAAGAACCAAAGGGCTTAAATATGAAAGTTGGGTCTATACGCTTCAACAAAGTTGGGGAGGATTTCAGGTAAGTAATGT
>NW_019648642.1:0-2395 GCF_002806865.2 Cucurbita pepo subsp. pepo
TAAAAATTTCTCAGAAATCCTCAAAATTTGTTCTTGTTCCTAAAAGAACTCTCAGAAATCCTCAAAATTTGTTCTGGTTCCTCAAAGGACTCTTAAAAATCTTCATTTACCTCCTTGTTCCTGAAAGAACTCTCAGAAATCTTAAAAATTTCTTAGAAATCCTCAAAATTTGTTCTTGTTCCTAAAATGTCTCTCAGAAATCCTCAAAATTTGAAAGGACTCCCAGAAATCCTCGTTTTGCTTCCTTCTTGTCCCTGGAAGAACTCTNCATTTACCTCCTTCTTGTCCCTGAAAGGACTCTCAGAAATCCTTAAAATTTGTTCATGTTCCGGAAAGGACTATCAGAAATCCTCAAAATTTGAAAGGACTCCCATAAATCCTCATTTACCTCGTTCTTGTTCCTGAAAGGACTCTCAGAAATCCTCAAAATTTCTCAAAAATCTTCAAAATTTGTTCTTGTTCCGGAAAGGACTATCAGAAATCCTCAAAATTTGAAAGGACTTCCAAGGCTCCCAGAAATCCTCATTTACCTCGTTCTTGTTCCTGAAAGGACTCTCAGAAATCTTCAAAATTTCTCAGGAATCCTCAAAATTTGTTCTTGTTCCGGAAAGGACTATCAGAAATCCTTAAAATTTGAAAGGACTTCCAGAAATCCTCATTTACCTCCTTCTCGTTCCTGAAAGAACTCTCCGAATCTTCAAAATTTCAGCCGTCATAAAAGAACATATCACGGCTCGGATCTAAAGAAAAATTCAAAATTTCATCCTTCATTGACGAACATATCACAGCTCAGATCTAAAGAAAAATTCAAAATTTCATCCTTCATAGAAGAACATATCACGGCTCAGATCTAAAGAAAAATTCTAAATTTCATCCTTCATAGAAGAACATATCACGGCTCAGATCTAAAGAAAAATTGTGAAAGGTTACCTCGCAGGTCACGTCGGTTTAAAGTTCGTAGTTTTGTAACCCCGTATCATGAAAAGATATTATTAAGAATTAATGAAATTTGGCCTATGTAATTGTCAAACCTACGACCTTGACGTTATTAACACAACAATTAACCAACTGAGCTAATAGGGCATAGGTTTTATGCACATTATAGATCGTTGGTTCCTAAACCAGTCAATCGAGTTTCGTTTACATAACTTTATGCATAATAAACTTATAAAAGTCATTATCTTTTAAAGTTCGTAGTGTTTTAACTCGTATCATGAAAAGATATCATTAAAAATTAATGAAATTGACCCATGCAAGTGTCGAACCTACGACCTTCGCATTATTAACACGACGCTCTAACAATGTTTCCCTTATAAAGAATGTTTTCCTCTCCAACTGTTGTGAGATCTCACAATCCGCCCTCTTTATATAAAGGTATCAAGTTGGCTTAAGGGCTTATCTTGTTATCTTTTTTGTCTCTGATTAGCCTCCTCTAATCAATATGAACCCTTATAAAACAAGTCTAGAAACCTTGTTCAATATCTGATTCATAAAAATTACTTAAGCCATGGGAAATTAGTGAGCCCAACAACATCACTCTATCTCACACAACTATGTCGAACTCCTAGAAAACCTTTTAACCTTGCCTTCTTGGTTCATATGCTTGAGGGAACCCTTGTTTCTACATGTATGCATGTTTTTTTTTTCTTTTTAATAACTATCTGGATCAGCTCTTAATGTAAAATATATCGTCGTGTGGGCCCATTCTTTGCTCTTAATGACTTGAGCTATTGCTCTCTAAAACAAATGTTAAGGAGTGTGATGTCCTGACTTAGTAGCTCATGTGTATATGGCTCGGTCTACCTTAACTCTACCAAATTGTCCTGGCCATAATCTAAAAAAATTCAAGTAGATTCAAGGCTCAGATCTAGTATTAGTATTAATGTTGGAATAACTTAGATATAACATTCAACCTTAATCCAAACCTTCCTAATTTCTTCCTCGTGATTTGGTTTCTTCCTTTAACTGATCATGACTTGATTAGTCTATATGTATTACTTTATCTTTTAAGTCACATACTCCAAATCTTGCTAAATTATCTAATCATTGATCACTTTGCTCATACAACCTCAAAGCTTCCTCTTACTATTTGTGCATAAACATCTTAAAAAAAAAAAAAAGGTGTTATTTCCTCAAATTTATTTGTAACACTAAGGAGTGACTTAATAAAACTCTCATCTAAGACGGATATTGCATAAGCATAATAAATGTTCTTATATGTAGTAAAACTTGAGATACTTAAAAATAGTTTCATATACACATCTTGTAATTTGATATTCATAACAAACCTTGATTCTTATAAAAGGTTTTTAAGGGTTGTTTCGTCATTTTTCTTAAGTTCATACATCAAATATGCTCTAATTTCCTCATATGATCTTAAATACTTACCCTTAAG